>NC_056728.1:230189255-230364255 GCF_019279795.1 Protopterus annectens | reverse complement strand
ATGACAAGGCATAGCCTTCCTTTGCTGATAGGCAGAACCCATTTGTCTGTAATTATCATTTCTCAGAAAGGAAGGCAGAAAAAATCTTTTTGAAAGAGGGATGGAGGGGAGCAGCGCAGCTGGAATGGTAGTCACAGGTTTTTGCCTATGAAGTTAGGCCTCCCTGAAGGAAATTCCCTATGTGATTTGTCTGAAAATCTTTCTTTGTGGTTTCCTTTGTGAGTGGACTAATGGTCTCTCTTAAAAGAAGTGGATTTGACCAGGTAGTTCCTGTGGTACCTAGGGACTGAAAGTGAAATAAAATTTACCTGCAGTCCATAGTTTTACCTTACTCATGTAGGGCTTTGAAAGGTTTTGCAGCTTCTGGGCTCAATAGGAGGTCTTTTTCTAGGGGTGAATTTTGGATTTTAGATTTGAAGTCATCATGGATGGATGGCTGCACAACTGTGCATAATGTCTGATGACTGAACCAGTGGCTGCAGCCCTGAAAGAGGCATCCACAAATCATAACTGCATTTGATGCTGTACCTAGCAATTCGAGTAGTTTGAGATTGTAAGGTCTGCATTTGTTGCTTAAAATCTGCTGATTGTGGGTCTGACATTACCTTATTCATAGACTGTAGGACAGATATCAAAAGTCATCTGCTTCTGGTAGTTGATAACTATGAATACAAAGGTGGAAGAGATGTACAAGTTCTTTAACCATCTATCCATAGCCCTACCATCTTTAGCTGTGGGAAGGGCATTAGCACTGGGGAGATGATTAGAAGGCTTTTCCAAAGACAGATGATGGCAGCAGGGTCAGCCACAGGGTTCTTCTAGAAGTATTTTAGTTCATCAGGCACCTTGTAGAATCTGGTCTTTTAAGTGCCGGTGGTTGAGAATCAGGAGCTGGAGATGTAGACTGAAAGGCATCCTAGTATGAGAATCTAGTACTGGAGGGACTGGAGAAGGGTCTAGAGTTCCCATTTCCAGGAGACTATAGTTTCCTTCAAACAACCAAGATTTGCTTTTATTGCCATTCAAAATGCCTTATCATGTCCTGAATAGTATCCCAAAGGAGTCCTCCTCAATACAGAAGTCAGAAGAGAGGGATTCCCCTTCATGAAATGAAAGTTGTTCTGGGGAATGCATCTGTAAGGAATAATCCAGAGAATTATCATAATCTAGATCCTGTTCCTCCTTAGAGAAAGAGGAATCTTGAGAGGATCTTTGTGGTGTGGCTTGTGGCAGCTGGGACACAAAAGGAGGAGGTTTAAGAGCCATGACTGCTTTAAAAAAGTCCTGGAGAAATCCAGCCATTCTTTTTCTTTGGAAGCTATAGGACAGGTCACATGCCATTTTCTGATTTTTACTTTTAGGTGCAAGGTCCACCTGAACAAGTGTTGGGGGTTTGGAACCTTGGAAACTTCACAGTGCCTGGAATCTCCTCCCTGACTAGGATTTGAGGAACTCCATGTGGATCCTATGAAATAATGAGATGTAGTTTGTTCAATAAAGTCCATTTGTCTCCTGTAATACAATGCCAATTTCTTGAGAATAAGGCTAGCTTTCCGCCCAAGGGTGCTTCCAGTTGTTCCCTGGTAGGCGGAATCAGAGCCAAGTCATTGTGTCTGTCCTGTAGAAGTGGTTGCAGTCGCAGCTGTGGCGGCACTTCTTTGGTTGGCAGGTTGCCACTGATGAACCCTGTAGGCACCCCTAGATTGACCTCTGCCTCTTGGGCGTCTATTTCTGCCTCTCTGTGCTCTGGAGGTGTCTGGAAAGGACCAATTCTTTGAAGGCCAATTTCTGCTAAACATCGGAGGTTGGACCTGCAAAAAATCCTTGACTGTTTGGACAGATTTTGCTTTTTCTTCCACTTTCTTTAGAACCTCCTGTGCAGGGGAGCCAAACAAACTTTGTTTCTCCATAGGGGCATCCAGGAGTTTAGACTTAACATGGTCTGGTAAGGATTGTTCTTTTAACCAGGCATGCCTTCGAATCACTGCTCCAGTCATAGCTGATCTAAATGAAGCCTCCAGTGCATCATAGCCACATTTTAAGAAATGATTACTGACCTGCTGAGAATTGTGTACCAAATCCTGAAGGGACTTACGGTCTAAAGGTTCAGGAGAGGCCAGCTTTTTATTCAGCTGATCTAACAAAAATTCCTGGTACTGTATCATGTGAAACTGACAGTTTAAAGCCCTGGCAGAAAGAGTAGAAGATGTATAAACCTTTTTACCCCATCTCTCTAATGCTCTAGATTCTCTTTCAGATGGTAGTGGGTTTTTGGCAGAGGCAGCTGCAACACCTTTAGGGCCCTGAGAAATGGTTTCTGGGTCCGCAGCATGAGCCTTATACAAGTGGCAGTGAGAATCCGGGACCCTGTAGTATCTGTCAGGCTTTGCAGGGGCCGGGGGAAGAGAATCATCATTGTATGCATCATAAACAACTGATAGTACAGGTGGAATGGCTAAAGGCCTATGCTGTGGTAAGTGTAAAAAAGTCCTTAGCCTTTTCCTAGAATCAGAAAAATCCTGACCCTGCCATTGGAAGTGTTCCCTCATTGAGTGTAGGGTTTCCCCAAAAGAAAATTCTTCCGGAGGTGAGGCAGAAGGAATGGAGTCTTCTGCATCAGAATCCTCATAAGGTGAGTACGGGCCTTCCTGATGGTCCGATACATCTGAACCATCCGAGGAGTAGTCAGAGGACAGAGGTTCAGGGGGTTCAGTCCTAGGCCTCTTTTCAGGAGGGGGTTTGTGAGGCCCTGTCTGGGTGAGGATGGGTTCCCCTGATCAGAGAAATAAGGTCCTCAGCAAGGCTGAGAATCTGGGAATTTGAGGTAGGCCTGTGAGAGGGAGCTTTTGAAGGTAAGGCCTTGGAAAGTTTGGCTGCTTTAGCCCTGGAAAAGGCCTTGATAGACATAGAAGCAGGGGGTCTAGCTGCCCCACGTGCAGGAGTAGAGATGTCCAATGGAAGTGTCAGACAACTCTTGTGTGCCTGCTACTTCAGCAGGAAATTCTGTAGCCGACTCAGCCATGGCCTGTGTGGCCTCGGTTATCGGAGGCATGCTTTCGGCCTAAGGGAGAACAGAGGTCTCGGTTTCAGCCGAAACCGAGACACTCGCGGTAGGCCTAACCGTGGTTTCAGCCGAAACCACGGGCCGCGACTGTCGGTCCTTTTCTTTGCGTTTTTTAGCTAAATGTGTAGTCGGAGTCTCCGATGGCATTTTATATGCAAAAGTGGAGCCAAAAATCTCTTCTGCAAACTCTGACCGACGTCTAAGAGTCCGTCGGTTGAAGGAAGCACAGGCTAAACAAGCTGATACGTCGTGGTCTGGGCCTAAGCAAGGAAGGCAGTAAGAGTGGAAATCCTTATGAGGTATTTGTTTCCCACAAGTTAAACAATTATTTACTTTGTCTGACATCGGCTGAGGCAAGAAAGAGTCCCCAACGGGGTACTTAGCTTTTTAGAAGTCTTGATGCGCTGAAATCTCTGGATCTGACCGACCGGCACTTGCGAACAGCTTCTGCTTCGGGCACCGCGCGGCAAGAAAGACTGAGGAAAATGGCATCGGCTGATGCCTTTATACCCTAGCAGCTATGACGTCAGGTGAAGTGCGACATCAGCCGAGGCCAGACCCAGACTTTGGAATCCGGCCGACTGAAGGGCTGCCTGAGGCAGGACAACCCATTTGTTATGACTGCAGATGCATCCTTGAAGGACATCACAGGACTAGTGCAGTCATGTTCCGGGCCTAAACAAAAAGGCACTTAGTGGGCAAATCCTTGCATAGGATCTGCCTACTGCTCTTGCACTTACCCCATTCTAAATGACAACAAAAATGATCTACACAATCAAAAAACTTGGAAAAAAAGAAGCCTCCCAGATGGAGCACTTATCTAAACTGTGAAAAAGTGAAGCAACAGTATCAATGACCCAGTGAAGATCAGGACAATGGATGCACAACCTACATTCAGGCTCTTGGCAATAATAGTCTGAGGTGCTCATGTGTACATCCGCTTATATACCCAAACGTACATGAGCTGAGGTCACTGGTCAGATGTATGCCCTGGGAATGAAAAGCTTTGGTAACCGGGCAGATGTCAGTGGATGAAAACCCGTATGTTAAGAATACTGCAACAGTGATGTCAGGACATCACCAATTTCTGGAGCAATTAGATTAGGAAGGCAGAGCAAAATTTAAAACGTTTACTCAGTTATCACTTAAGACATAGGCAGACCTATACTAATAGTAAAGAAAACAAACCATATTAACATTTTTTCCATTTATATACATTACATGTAACATGTTTTCTTTCTTTATAACTATCATCAGTCCAACATTACATAAATTGATAATTCCTGCCTCCCTTAAACCTCATTTCTCCTGCCAAACATTATTCTGCATGTACTGTTTCCACAATTTCCATTTATTTCTATGTAATTTGATTGTAATTATCCCTTATACAATATTCAGTGCTTCAGATACACTGGGTTTAGACTTTGAATTCCCTTGAATAAAAGTTGCATTTTTGGCATCCAACAAAGTTAAACGTAACACGCCCTTACTGTGTCTAGACAATTCAGAAATCTGTGTCCCAGTTACAAAAGAAACATTTCCTTAGTTACAGTCACTTTCTCACCCACTATTTCTGACAGAGTACTCTGCAGGGAATGTTTCAAATCTATCAACTCATTACACTCCAAAAACATATGCTCTCAGTTACCTCTTTCTTCCCCATCACACCTCCATTTGCCATCTATCTGAGGAAAAATTATTTGAAGTCTATTTGGAGCATAAAACTACTTATGCTAACACTTTCAGGCAAAAGTCCTAAACCTTTTGGATTTTGTTGCATACTTTGAAGCCTTACATATGTCCTCACATTGTTCCTATGTAAATCGTTTTTCCAATCTTTCTATCCAGTCTTTTCTACCTTCTTCGGACTAATGTTTTAAGCATCTTTATTCAGTTATCACTTATGAAATAAACATACATTTATATACAAGAAAACAAACCATGTTAGCATGTTCACACTTCTACAATTATCACCAATTTCATGTATTTTACATAAATTGATCAATTCCTGCCTTCCCTTAAACCTCACCCCTCCTCCACCACATTATTCTGCATGTATTATTCCCACAGTTTTCATTTTTTATAGAATTGCGTTTGACCCTTTTCTAAATATCTCACTTTCATTTCTTTTCTTTAAGCAACACTATTCACTGCTTCAAATAGAGTTGGTTTATTCTTTGATTTCCATTTTCTAGTAATTGCTCATTTTAGCAGCCACCAAAATTAAACTTAACAAGGCTTTACTATGTCTAGGCAATTCAGATCCTGTATCCCCAGCTCAAAAAATATTTCCTTAGTTATAACCAAAACGAACCAACTACAAACTGTGAAGAAACAACAAGATAGGCAAACTGACACGACCACACTCCAGTTTATTGTTAGCGCTTTCGTATAGCAAGTGCTTATACTTCTTGAGACATGTTTTTTATCCACATTTCCCTGTTTAAAAAACATCACAAATTCTTCAATCAGGCCATTTATTCAGTTAAAACACATTTACTGTGGAGTAACTTATTAATATTTAAAGTTACTCCTGGGAAATAAAAACATATAACCTACTGAACGCAAAATACACTGTTCAACAAAGAGAGCATCATGCATATGCCACTTACACAATAATTACCATCTCCACAATAACAAGAAAACTTGGAACTTGGAAATTAAAAATACACGAAAAAATTATTAAAATCACATTTGTAACACACTTCTTAATAAAAATTAAATCTCGAAAAGCCACACCTTGTATATTTTGACTCATAAAAATCTCATCTGGCTAATGACTTTAGTTTTAATAAACATTTGATTGAACATTTTTCATTAAGACCAGGATACGTATATGCATCAGTCTGCAATTGCCAAATAAGTTCCCGCTCTTCTAATTTGAGATTCCAAGGACCCCCCCCCCCCCCGGCATTTCTGGGGACTTGGTCAACTACTGTAAATTGGAAAGAATGTGACTGAAAATCAGTAATATGTTTAGCCAAGGCATTGGTAATAGTATTTCTAGATACACAATATAAGCGTTCATATATTCGTTGTTTAAAAGGGCATTCTGTTTTGCCCAAATAGAAGACCAAACATTGATGCTACTACGGCGGTGGTGCTGCTGTAGCGTTGTCGCCTCATAGCAAGACGTTGTCCCGTTCGATTCTCAGCTAGAGCATCTTCTGTGTGGAGGCATACGTGAATGGGGCGTGCCTGCGTCGAAGGTTGTGCATCAGGGCTGGTAACCCGGTACGTAAAAATCCACTACCAATCATTAGCGGACCGGAGTTCCGCTGTGGCGACCCCTAACCGGGAAAAGCTGAGAGACACAAACAAAGAAGGCCAAACATTGATGACAAGTGGCTAAATATACTATGCCTTGGCTTTCACAATTAAACTGGTCTTTTATGGTGTATTTTCTACCTCTATTAGAAACATGTGTCCCTACCTGAATATATTTGCAGTAGTGACAACATCCACATTTGTGCACCCCCCCAGTTGGAATTGGGATGCTTTCTAGGGGTTTCAAGCAAGGTTTTCAAATTCACCCCTCTTCTGTATGTCACCAATGGGCCAGTACCCAAACTTTCCATGGTGATTCAATCCTCAACCATAAAATTCCAGTTGTTAACCAAAATTTTCCTCAGATTAAAGGCATCCATTGAAAATTGCTTCAGGAAACTGGTGACAAAATTATTTCCTACCTCCCTACTAGTAGCTGCGCATCCTACTGGAGAGATAGGTAGTAATGAAATTTCATCCATATCACTGTACCCTTTGGACAAGAGAGGCTTAAAATGGCCAGTTTCCCTCTTGTGGCTTACTTCCTTACTTAAACTATCTATAAGGGAACTTGGATAAGCACGTTTTACAAACATATTTCTGAGGTTTTCACATTCTATAAGAAAACCCTCCCTACTAGAGATCATTCTCGAAGCCCTAACTAGCTGCCCCTTGACTACAGCTCTCTTCTGATAGAAGGGATGGCAACTTTCAAAATGCAAGAATGAATTAGAATATGTAGGCTTCCTGAAAATATGTGTAGCATATCTGTTGAAAGTTATATCTTTTCAGAGCAATATGTCCAGAAAGCTAATGGCCTGTTCATCAAACTGGAAAGTAAACTCCAAAAAATCAGTCAATGATGTCATGATCTCAACTAATCTACATGCATGTTCCTCATCCCCTTTTAAAAGGAAGAACATATCATCCTGGTACCTCATGTACCAGACTACACTCTCCTTAAAGATGGAATGTGGGAAAAGACGTGTTCACTCCCAGAATGCCAAGACAGCACTGGCACCACAGGGGGAGCCCATAGCAACCCCTAATTTTTGAAGATAGTATTCTTCCTTGAACATAAAAAAGTTATTTAACACTACTCTAACAGTGCAATGACTAGATCAATGTCTGCCCCTTCCATTTGTTTAAGTAAAAGAAAATCACGAACCCATTCGAGGCCTAAATCCTGGGGAATGACTGTGTATAGATCTTTAATATTCAGAGTCAAAAAATTATAAGAAAGGTCAAATTCCAGTTTGTTAAGACCTTCCAAAAAAGCCCAGGAGTCCCTACAGATTTGTGCTTCAGATTTTAACAAAGGTTTAAGTCTAGAATCAACACATTTGGCACCAGCATAAGAAATGGACTTACAGCCATCAATAATGGGGCAGAAAGGTGGATCCAGTAAATTTTTGTGTATTTTCGGAACTCCGAAAATAACTGGAATTAAGGGGGCTGGCATGGTGATATGTGTCAATAGAAATGGATGCATACTGTTGTAACATGTCTCATCCATGAACACGATTCCCCCTCCCTTATCTGGTTGCATGACACGGATGTTTTGCGATTTTATAAAATCAATAAATTCCCTCTGAGCTTTCGTGATGTTGCTACAAAACTTGTCACAATTATTTAAATTGTTGAGTAACACTACAATATGCATTTCACTGGCTTTCTCAAAAATTGCCAATGATCCCTGCAATGGCGGATTGAACACACTGGAAACGCGCTCATCAGAAACTATATTATTATTAACCCCAAACATAATATTTAAAGTTAGTTTCCATGCATAAAATTTCAGATCACACAATATTCTAGCTATGTTAGCCCTAGAATTGGGCACAAAGTTAAAACCTTTGGATCCTTCACCGGCTCAAGTCTGGAGAAAAGGTGCAGTACCTAAATGGTACGCTTTACATCAATCTCATAACTCTGGCATTAATTCTAATGCCACTGCTAATGAGAATGATAACAACGTGAATGATGTTAACTGTAGTGACAATAGGATCAGTCCTAATCTACATGCTAATCACAGCTCCACTAGTATCTTGAACGACCCAGTTGAATCCAGGGGGGGGGTCCCTTGGAGTGAGAGACTTCGGAGTGGTCATCCAGGCCAAAAACTCTCACCAGCAGGATAATTTTCGGCAGGGCCCTTATTCAGGGGCCAGGTCCAAACAGAGGAACTAACAGACCCAATCCAAGGGCGAGCAGAAATTCAACAAAAACAAGACCTAATTGCCCATGACCAGTCTGATTTACCATCTTTTCTACCTCTTTCAAATGATGTTGCTCCTGGCTGCCATCAGGACAATCAGGCTTCTCATTATGACTGCCATACAATTACGGTTAACCAAATTGGTCAACAACATCCGGAGATTATCTTGAATAAATCAGGGGACTTTAAGCTCTATAATTTCACTGCTTTAGAGTTTAGCACGGACATTGTTGACTTTCTGTCTAAAGGTTTGACCTTTGTTCCTTCTCAAGCATTGAACATAGTAGACACTATTGTGGACATTAAAACATACACTAGGAAGTTGAATTTTAACTTAATTATGGGTGACATATTGAATATTGGTAACCCTGACAATTTCTACATTCCTAGTAAGTATAATCCCCCATTGCACCCTGTATTGGACTTGTTTGAGAAGCTTTGTGAATTGATAAAAAGTCCAGAAGCACAATAGCAAAAAAATGGCAATGCAGATGATTTCTAAAATTCGTTTTCAAGTTTATTAAAACATTTGGTAAGCGCTTTCGGCTGTGTAAGCTCAGCCTTCATCAGACAAAGTAAACCACAATAGTATTCACTTATATATTATAATCTTAATTCACCAATTAATAAATTTTCCAATTAATTAAGTCTTATTGCAGTTGTAAAATCTCTTTTAACATAAAATATGCTTAATAATGTAATATAATATATAACTACAATGACAATTTTAAAACATTACAACACTAATTAATGCTTTTAATTTATGACATAAGTTAAATACTAACTAATGCTAAAACATCAAATTTAAACATGAAATTTAAAACTAACCTTATACAAATATTAATACATTGCATGATATATTTACCTATTTAAAGCCCTCAATTTTAATATACTAGAAATAGATATAGAATCATTGATTCCAGGAGTATGTGTGGCATTAAGAAAAACTTGCCACCAATATTCCTTAGATTCTAGTATTATTTTCCAGGGGCCTTTTCTAGGGGATGCAGCCACCTGTTCAAGTACTACAAATTTAAATTTATGAGTAGGATACTGAACAATATGTCTATAAAGTGCATTATTTTCTGATTGTCTATTGATGTCATATACATGCTCATATATACGTTGCCTTAGTTTTCACTCAGTTTTTCCTATATAATAGGCCGAGCATTCTGTACACAAAGCTGCATAAACAATCCCAAAAGTGTTGCAATTGTATTTCCCTTTTATTATTATATTATTACCATGTATGTGCACTTGATCAGTTTCTAATATATATGTACAATATTTACATATATTACATTTTCTCATATAAGCATTACTAATATGTGTTTTTGGATTTGTTTGGCACCAATCCTTTAAATTTTTTGTCTCTTATATATAATGGATGGTTTGATGCCTAATAAATTCATCAGTTGCTCATCTCCTTTAATAAAAATCCAATTTTTATTAACCAAATTTTTAACATGTTCCGAATCTTGCGTATAAGTGGTGATAAATGCAACATTGGTATTATTAGATATACCTATTGTTGCATTATCCTCCACTTTAATGTTATTAGATATAATTTCTTGTTGCATTTCATGAGGTTCCATAAGCTCAATTGATCTTAGCAAAGGCTTATAAAAACCATTTTCTCTTTTTACTACTACTTCTCTAACTATGCCATCAACAAACCAACTTGGATACTGTCTATTTAAAAACATATTAGCTATATATTGGCACTCAATAATGAATTCATCATACACTGAAACCATGCGGGCAGCACGTACTAATTGCCTTTTAGCACTGCCTTTTTTACATGTTGTGGATGGTGACTTTCAAAGTGTAGGAATTTATTGGAATAAGTCTTTTTTCGATAAATGGTAGCTTTTAGTTTATTGTGATCAAATTATTTTTGTAAACAAACATCCAAATAAGCTATTGTATCCTTACTACATTGGTGTGTGAATTCTAAAAATTCAGTAGTGCCATTTATATATGTTAAGAATTCTTCAATGGATTGCACAGAGCCTTCCCATATAAAGAATAAATCATCCAGGAATCGACTATACATCTTAACATGTTTCATAAACAATGAAGGAAATAAAAAAAGGAAAGATTCGGAACATGTTAAAAATTTGGTTAATAAAAATTGGATTTTTATTAAAGGAGATGAGCAACTGATGAATTTATTAGGCATCAAACCATCCATTATATATAAAAGAGACAAAAATTTAAAGGATTGGTGCCAAAGAAATCCAAAAACACATATTAGTAATGCTTATATAAGAAAATGTAATATGTGTAAATATTGTACATATATATTAGAAACTGATCAAGTGCACATAAATGGTAATAATATAATAATAAAAGGAAATACAATTGCAACACTTTTGGGATTGTTTATGCAGCTTTGTGTACAGAATGCTCAGCCTATTATATAGGAAAAACTGAGCAAAAACTAAGACAACGTATATATGAGCATGTATATGACATCAATAGACAATCAGAAAATAATGCACTTTATAGACATATTGTTCAGTATCCTACTCATAAATTTAAATTTGTAGTACTTGAACAGGTGGCTGCCGCCCCTAGAAAAGGCCCCTGGAAAATAATACTAGAATCTAAGGAATATTGGTGGCAAGTTTTTCTTAATGCCACACATACTCCTGGAATTAATGATTCTATATCTATTTCTATTATATTAAAATTGAGGGCTTTAAATAGGTAAATATATCATGCAATGTATTAATATTTGTATAAGGTTAGTTTTAAATTTCATGTTTAAATTTGATGTTTTAGCATTAGTTAGTATTTAACTTATGTCATAAATTAAAAGCATTAGTTAGTGTTGTAATGTTTTAAAATTGTCATTGTAGTTATATATTATATTACATTATTAAGCATATTTTATGTTAAAAGAGATTTTACAACTGCAATAAGACTTAATTGGAAACATTATTAATTGGTTAATTAAGCATATAATATATAAGTGAATACTATTGTGGTTTACTTTGTCTGATGAAGGCTGAGCTTACACAGCCGAAAGCACTTACCAAATGTTTTAATAAACTTGAAAACGAATTTTAGAAATCATCTGCATTGCCGTTTTTTTGCTATTGTGCTTCTGGACTTTTTATCAGTTCGTTTCATTCTTTGTGGATTATATAAGCTTTGTGAATTGGATATTAGGCATGCCATAAATGTCGGGTTTGAACATAGAGCTGTTAATAACACTAATAGGGATGAACGCGAATATTTACAAATCATTAT
This sequence comes from Protopterus annectens, assembly GCF_019279795.1. NCBI lineage: Eukaryota > Metazoa > Chordata > Ceratodontiformes > Protopteridae > Protopterus > Protopterus annectens. The sequence continues at coordinate 230,352,448 of NC_056728.1, read as the reverse complement.
GTCACAAGAACTGCGTTTTTGTAAACCTGACAAAGGTTGAGGGCTGGTTGTATTTAATAATCTAGACTATCAGCAACGTATGAATGCATTGCTGAATACCAATGCATACACTACTAGTTCATGTTCAGAGGTAAATAAGGCTTATAGTTCAATCAAGAACTATATAGAAGACTTATTTATTGAAGGTAGAATTGACCAGAAGATCTATAATTACTTGACAACTTTGTACCCTAGATATCCATGAATATTTGGCATCCCCAAGATCCATAAGTGTATTGAGAATCCTCCTTTGAGACCATTAGTGGATAGCAGAGGTTCACCAACATACTCGTGTTCTAAAGTGGTAGATGCCAATTTACAAACGTTCTTATGCCATGAGACCCAAATATGTAAAGATTCATGGTCATTCTTGAAAAAGATTGAGGCCTTAGATTTCAACGTGAAGTTTAATTTTCTCACTATTGACATGAGAGACCTCTACACTTGTATCCCCCATGAGGTAGCTATAGAATGGGTAGCACTTATGTTAGAGAAACACAATGCTACAGCCACGGAAATTAGTTTGGTCGTGGAACTTATTGATCTGGTACTCTCTAACAATTATTTTATGTTCCAAGACCAGTTTTTTCTGCAAAAAGTAGGGGTAGCAATGGGGTCACCGTGCAGAGCTAGCGTCGCAAATCTGGTCATGGCTTACTGGGAATCGTAATACATGTTTAACAACAACACATGTTGTGACTCCTTTGTTTTCTATACGAGATACCTGGACGACATCTTCATCCTCATTAATGGAGATGAGCGAGATAGTGAGTATGTGCTGGAATATTTCAACAGCACTACGCATTTCCTACAATTCACTTCTACATTTAACACTGATACTATAGCGTACCTAGAGAAAAATTACACTATTAATAGTTATGTAGCAAGGATATTTAGAAAAAACATGTATTCCAATATGTTCCTCCATTTCACCAGTAGCCATCCCTTTCACCAAAAGAGGTCAGTCATTAAGGGCCAGTTAGTGAGGGCCTCTAGAATGACCAGTTTGGACAAAGACTTTTCTGATGAATGTGCTGTTTTAAAAAGCATGTTTTTACACCATGGATACCCAGAGCCCCTCTTGGATGCCCTTATCAAGAGGTTACAACTAAGAGAGTGGATAGGGTATACATTCCTTTACTTAGTGCTAAACCCCTACTGACACCATCTAGTATGCACAATGTAGTGGAAGAATATTCAGACACCACTAGTAGAGCATTGGTTAGTGAGGACAAGAATGTCACACTGTCCTTCATCACTACATGTAGTTCACACAGTTACTCATGTTTGGACATATTACAGAAAAATTGGGACCTGTTTAAGATGTACCCTAACATTTACGTTAAAGTAGGTGAGACCCCTAGAGTGACATTTAGAAGAGGGAAGAACCTTAAAACCCTTTTAGAACAGCAATACACCCCAGTAGTACGGAATACTGGGATGAATAAATGTCAAAATTGCAACTATTGTAAACTTGTAGAAGTCACTAATTCATTTAAGGTTAACGATACAACTTATAAATTGAAAGGCAGATTCAACTGTAATTTGTCTTTTGTAGTTTACTTGGCTAGGTGTACATTCTGTCCTGCTTTCTATATAGGAAAGACGGAGGGGAGGCTCCGTGACAGAATTTATGAACACCAATATGCTATGAATAAATGTAAACTGGAGAATGCGCTAGCTAAGCACATTATTTCTAATAAAGAACATGCTTTTAAATTTATCATCATTGATCAAGCCAAGTATGATAGTAGGGGTGGCCCTAGACCACTCAAACTTGAAGAACTTGAATTAGCCTGGCAAGTGAGGCTGAATGCCTACAATTTTCCTGGGTTGAATGACTCATGCTCAATTAGTAGCATTCTCAAACTAAAGAGCTTGCAGAGATGAGTCACATTTTGTTAAAAACATATATTATTTCTGTCAATGGTTGGGTTATACAAAATAACTTTTAATGTTTTTACCTTTGTGCATTGTGGTCACTGTCGTAGACATGTTTACATACTTTAATGTGTTTATATACTTTAATGTTTTATTACTGGTTATCAGCAGTTGTCACTTTAATTTTAAAGTGTGTTTGCTTAAGTAGAACAAAGTGATGCAATTGGTGAATGCTGATCACCTGTCTTACTTATAAGGAAGGTTTTTTATTGCTGTAACTGTTTCTGAAGAAGTTTGCTATCAGGCTGATGAAAAGTGCTTTAAACACTGGAATAAATAGTGTTATTTGACTCTTCTCGGACTGTGTTGCTGGTTTTTCGAACCTGTTTTGGGATTTATTTAGTTTCTTGCCTTGTTTGTAGTCCATTACTTATGCTTGTGCCAAATGGGTTGATTCTGGACTCAAACCTTTGTTAAAATCTGAAGCACAAATCTGTAGTGACTCCTATGCTTTTTTGGAAGGTCTTAAACTGGAATTTGACCTTTCTTATAATTTTTTGATTGTGGATATTAAAGATCTATACACAGTCATTCCCCAGGATTTAGGCCTCGAATGGGTTCGTGATTTTCTTTTACTTAAACAAATGGATGGGGCAGACATTGATCTTGTCATTGCACTGTTAGAGGTAGTGTTAAATAACTTTTTTATGTTCAAGGAAGAATACTATCTTCAAAAATCAGGGGTGCTATGGGCTCCCCCTGTGGTGCCTGTTTTGCTAATGCTGTCATGGCATTCTGGGATTGCACACATCTTTTCCCACATTCCATCTTTAAGGAGAGTGTAGTCTGGTACATGCGATACCAGGACGATATGTTCTTCCTTTTAAAAGGGGATGAGGAACATGCACGTAGATTAGTTGAGATCATGACATCATTCATTGATTTTGTTGGAGTTTACTTTCCAATTTGATGAACAGGCCATTAGCTTTCTGGACATATGGCTCTGGAAAGATATAGCTTTCAACAGATATGCTACAAGTATTTTCAGGAAGCCTACATATTCTAATTCTTTCTTGCATTTTGAAAGTTGCCATCCCTTCAATCAGAAGAGAGCTGTAGTCAAGGGGCAGCTAGTTAGGGCTTCGAGAATGATCTCTAATAAGGAGGATTTTCTTATAGAATGTGAAAACCTCAGAAATATGTTTTTAAAATGTGCTTATCCAAGTTCCCTTATAGATGGTTTAATTAAGGAAGTAAGTCACAAGAGAGAAACTGGCCATTTTAAGCCTCTCTTGTCCAAAGGGTACAGTGATATGGATGAAATTTCATTACTACCTATCTCTCCAGTGGGATGTGCAGCTACTAGTAGGGAGGTAGGAAATAATTTTGTCACCAGTTTCCTGACGCAATTTTCAATGGATGCCTTTAATCTGATTAAAATTTTGGTTAACAACTGGAATTTTATGGTTGAGGATCGAATCACCATAGAAAGTTTGGGTACTGGCCCATTGGTGACATACAGAAGAGGGGCGAATTTGAAAACCTTGTTTGAAACCCTTAGCAAGCATCCCAAATCTAACTGGGGGATGCACAAATGTGGACGTCGTCACTACAGCAAATATATTCAGATAGGGACGCATGATTCTATTAGAGGTAGAAAATACACCATAAAAGGCCGGTTTAATTGTGAAAGCCAAGGCATAGTATATTTAGCCACTTGTCATCAATGTTCAGCCTTCTATTTGGGCAAAACAGAACGCCCTTTTAAACAACGAATATATGAACACTTATATTGTGTATTTAGAAATACTATTGCCAATGCCTTGGCTAAACATATTATTGATTTTCAGTCACATTTTTCCAATTTACAGTAGTTGACCAAGTCCCCAGAAATGCCAGGGAGGGTCCTCGGAATCTCAAATTAGAAGAGCGGAACTTATTTGGCAATTGAAGACTGATGCATATACATATCCTGGTCTTAATGAAAAATGTTCAATCAAATGTTTATTAAAACTAAAGTCATTAGCCAGATGAGATTTTTATAAGTCAAAATATACAAGGTGTGGCTTTTAGAGATTTAATTTTTATTAAGAAGTGTGTTACAAATGTCATTTTAATCATTTTTTCATGTGTTTTTAATTTCCAAGTTCCAAGTTTTCTTGTTATTGTGGAGATGGTAATTATTGTGCAAGTGGCATATGCATGATGCTCTCTTTGTTGAACAGTGTATTTTACGTTCAGTAGGTTATATGTTTTTATTTCCAAGGAGTACCTTTAAATATTAATAAGTTACTTCACAGTAAATGTGTTTTAATTGAATAATGAGTCATAAATGGGCTGATTGAAGAATTTCTGATGCTTTTTAAACAGGGAAATGTGGATAAAAAACATGTCTGAAGAAGTATAAGCACTTGCTATATGAAAGCGCTAACAATTTTTATTTTATTTTACATTTGTTGACCGGGCTTGTCCAGCTGGATATATGTCCATTTTCAGTGGAGGCCCGGGGAGAAAAGCTCCATTGGTTAAAACAAGATTAGAGAATACAAATACACAACAAACAAAAGCATTAAGCATAAAAGATAAGAAGATTTTAGTATAAGTAATATTCATCTAGGAGTAAAAAATATATCCATAACAAGAAAAAATTCAAGGAAATGATTAAATACTTTCAGTATGGAAATTTGATAGTATCAAAACATAGAGAGAATCATACATTGTCTTGAAAATAAGGTAGACAACATAAAATAATTTTTTTTTATACAATATATATGAGATCAGCTATATCTACAAAGATATGATGTCAGAGGAAGTCAGTCAGGATACCGTAGCAGAGAAGGAAGTATTGCGGTAGAGGAAAGGAAGAAGGAAGGTTAGTCAGGGTTGATACAGGAGCAAAGCCAGTATTTATTAAAATGGATTTCCAGTTGTTTTTTAAAGAGTGGAAGAGTGGCCAAAGAGAAGATATTTGATGGGAGGTTGTTCCATATTTTGCCAACCAAGTTGGAAAAAAGGCAATTACCTGCAGAATTAATGGGTTTGGCACTATTAACTAGTAGTTTGCCTGAAGAACGTAGTTGTTTCAGGTTGTTGTAGGGAGTCAAGAGATTACTGAGTATTGGTGTTTTAGATGGTTGATATAGAATTTTGTGAGCTATTAAGAGCTGTTGATAACTGAGCTTGTTTGGAAGTTCAAGCCAGCCTAGTTGCTTTATATTTAGACAGTGGTGAGTTCTAAACTGGGATCCTGTGGCAAATCGAGCAATATTATGGCAAGATGTAGCAAGTTTCTTAAGATTACTTTTAGAGAGATTAGTGAAAATAGGGGAAGCATATAGAAGGGTAGAGATAACATGAGATTGGGCTAAGGTGGTCCGGGCTTCAGGTGTAAGGAAGGGTTTGATTCTGTACAGGGATCCAATCTTTTTATTAACTACTTTTATTGTGTTGTTGATGTGACAATCATAGTTAAGATTATTGTCAATAGTAACACCTAGCAGTTTTGTTGAAGAATCAGGAGAAATTTGAGTGTTATCAGTGGAAGTAATAGAGAAGTTTAGAGAAGCAGATTTACGAGTAGGTGAGAATAGTAATAATTTGGTTTTCTTAGGGTTAAGGAGTAGACAGCGGTCAGAGAACCACTGTTCAACAGTGGAAAAGGCTTTTGGAGTAAGAGACTGAAGTTCAGTTTGAGAGGAAGCAGTGCAAATTATAGTGGAATCATCTGCATATTGTATGCAGGTAGTGCTAGGGATAGCTGATTGGAGGTCATTAATAAAGTTAGAAAATAGAAGTGGGCCTAGGATAGACCCTTGAGGTACTCCTAAATAGCTAGGAAGGAGAGAAGATAGTGAACTTTTCCAGAGAACTGCCTGATGATGGTTTTCAAGATAAGAAGTAAACCAAGTTAAAGAAGAGGGATGTAGTACAAGAGATTTTAGTATGTGCAGAAGGAGTTTATGATTAACCATGTCAAAGGCTTTTGATAGGTCTATGAATAGAGAAGATGTAAGTTTATTATTGTTACGGTTATAGTTGATGGTGTTGGTAAAGGAGAGTAATGCCGTGGTAGTACTGTGGGAAGGTCTAAATCCATGTTGAGTATTAGCAAGTAGTTTATTATGGAGGAGGTGGTTAAGTAGTTGTTTATGGATACATTTTTCCATAAGTTTGGCTAAGGGAGATAGGAGTGCTATGGGATGAAAGTTAGAGAAGTCATTAGACTTGCCTCCTTTGTGTAAGGGAATGATGTGGGATATCTTCCAGATAGAAGGGAAAATACCTTCCTTTATAGATCTATTTATTAGGATAGAAATTGGGTAAGCAGTGGCTTTTGCTCCTATTTGCAGGAATTCTACAGGAAGCTTGTCTGCAGATGGGGAGGTAGGTTTAAGTTTTTGGATTAGAGATTGAATATAGGAGGTAGATACAGGTTGTAGGTGAAGTGGAGGAAGAGTGGTTTTAAAAGTAGGTGAGAGAAGTTTAGAAGTGTTAGGAGATAGGTGGTTTGCAAGAGTTTGTATGGTATTGGTGAAGAAAGAATTGAAGTCATTGGCTATTTGTGTGGGATTGTCAGGGTCAGAATCATGAGGGTTGGGTGTGATAGCCTGGCCTGGGGTTAGAAGATTATTAATACTGTTCCAAATTTTTTTAGGTTCCTTTTTGGTGGTTTTCTGTAATTGAAAGTAATAGTTCTTTTTATCTTTCAGAATGGCTTTTTTTGTACTGTTTCTAACCTCCCTAAAGTTTTGGTGGTCAGTTTGGTTTTTAGTAGATCACCATTTATCCCAAGATTTATTTCTGAGAATGATTTTTTGCTTAGTATTCTTGGTTAGCCAGGGTGCTGTTTTAGTTTTGGTTCTGATGGTACGACTTGGGGCATGGTGATCTAGGATAGATAGGAATGATGAATTGAAGTATTTCACTACTTCATTCAGTGGGAGATGTTTTAGTGGGGCCCAATTACATTGTGAAAGTTCAGCTTGAAACTGAGCAGGGTTAAAATGTTTTTTTGTACGTATGGTTTTGAAAGTGGTAGGTAAGGTTAGGTTAGTTTTGTATCTAATGATACAGGTTAGAAAGTGATCACTAAGGTCATCAGGAAGGGTGCCTGATTGGTAGGTTTGCAAGGGAGTATTAGTAAGAATCCAGTCTAAGGTGGTTTCCATATTGTTTGTTTTATTGGTTCTGGTGGGACTACTAATGAGTTGTTTAAAGCCATAAAGGTTGATATGGGAAATGGGGTTAGTACTGTTACATGAATGCCAATCTATGTTAAAGTCTCCTAAGACTAGTGTTTCTTGAGGGAGTTTAACAATAAACTGGAGTGTGGTCATGTCAGTTTGCCTATCTTACTCCCTTAGTTATACCAATTTGTTCACCTAATATTTCTGATAAGAGTATTCTGTAGGGAATTTTTCAAGTCTGCTAACTCATTACACTCCCAAAACATATGCTCCCGCTTACCTCGTTCTTCTCAATTACACCTCCAAAGTTTGGCATCTACCAAAGGACAAATTCTTTGGAAGCTGCTTGGGATATAAAAATACCTATGCAAACACTTCCAAGCAAAAGTCCTGAATCTTCTATACTTTGTTGCATATTTGGGAGCCATAAATATATATTCCCATGGTTTCCTTGTGAATTGTTTGTCCCGTCCCTCTTCGCAAGCATTTCTAACCTCCTCTGATTGATTCCTATAGTTATCGTGCAATAATTTATATGCCCTACTAATTATCTCTTTTTTAACAGCAGATTCTGTTGTAGATTCAACTAAAAACTCCACCACAGCAGGTATTTTACTTAGTATTAGTATACCCCCTTCTCTTTGCCTTTACTCTGATATCAATCCCAGATAGGGAAGGGAGACTGTAGCCTGCAGTCCAAATGTCACCTTGGCTTCTTCCCACTATATTACCTTTTTCTTTCTCTATTTATTTGCTCCCAATACCTTGGGTCCTTTGCCAGTTTTCACCAGTAAAAGCAAAAGATTTGCATAGGACCTTGTGTGACATCAGGTGAACAGAAAAAGTAGCTTACTATAGCTTGTGTGATGGTATCCCACTGCAAAAACTGTAGTAGTTGTGGTAGCACAAAACCCTTCAAGGTAATGTTTTCCAGTTAAACGCACAGAAAATCCAAGCACAAACTGTATGCTAGACCAACTGTTCTGATGATGACCTGAATGGTGGGATGAATGTGATTAACTGTGTTTGTTTCTTCAATACAAGTTTTTTTTTATCTATCAGACAAAGTTTCTTGTGTATTATATTATCATTGGTTTATCATACAGTCTGTGCTTGGATTTTGTGTGTGGTTAACTGGAATAAATTATCTTGAAAGGTTTTGTGTTACTACAGTTTTTGCAGTGTGTTACCATCACACAAGCTAAAGTGAGCTAATTTTTCTCTTCACCTGATATCAGCTGAGGTACTATGTGAGCCTTTTGCCTTTTCTTATTTCTGGTTTGGCTGCATGAACACATGCTGGTTTTGTATTCCTTTTTGTCAGAATCTTTCTCCACTCCCCTGCTTAGTTTGTAGTATACTTTCTGCTACTTTATGAATATAATACTCTGTAAGACTGTTGTTATTCTCCTTAAGTATCAATGTTCAAAATCCCATTCTTTTCTTATATTTTGAATTAACCACAACCCCACTTCATCATCCTTTTCCACTTTAAATTGTAGCTTTCTGCTTGTTTTATACATATATAAGGTTTAGCTGTGTTGCTCCAAAATATCCCTTCAAATCAGGTAATCCTAAACCACTTTGTACTATTGGAAGGATTAACCTATCCCACTTTACTATCCACAACTTCTCCAATAGTTGATAAAAATATGCCTGACCTGTACATAAAACTAAAGGGACTAAAGACATTTTCACCACTTGTATCTTGCTACCCATATCCATAAACAAGAGCTCGTAGTTCTCAGTTTTTATTTAACCTCTTTAGTCTTTCCCCAAATATCCTTAGCTGCCATAACAGAATCTATTTTCTCCCATACTCCTAAATATTTAATTTTATCATGTCCCCATAACTATGGGTATTGCAGAACTAATTCATCTGTGAACTCACAGTTTACAGCTATATCCCCAAAAGACTTAAAACTGTCTCAGAATGTTACACAACACTGAGATATCCTTTTCTGGTTTTATCAGGTACAAAATAACACGGTCTGTAAATAAAGCCAACTTTTCTTTATTACCATACCAATTATATCCTTGAATTTGAGTCCCTTATTTTATTTGACAATGATTTTAAAATATAATGCAAATAAAAGTGAAAGATGACATCCCAGTCTGGTTCCTCTGTGAAGACGCAAGAGGAACCATCCCCCTTTAATGTTTGCCTGCGATCCCTCATATAGTCTCCTAATTAATCTTATTATTGCATCATGGAATGAAAATACTTCCATTGTCCTACTCATACTGTCTCATATTATTCTGCTAAATGCTTTCTCTGTATCAAGATCCACCAACAGCACAGGTATTTTCTTTCATTTTGCTTCCTTCTGGATCATTGTTCTGTAACTATGTCAAAAGTTTGCATTCCCTCCACAAAATCACACTGATCCTTATCTAGCAATTTTTGCAAACACTTTATAATCATTATTTAAAATTGAAATGGGCCCATATGAAGTTCTGATGGGTCTTTACCATCTTTACAACCACCACAGCTTTTTTTCCAGGGTGTTGGTACTTCCCCTCCTTTAAAATTCTGTTAAACAAAACTTTCCAGATCATTATCACTTTATTCCCTTATAGCTTCCAAACATTCCACAGGAAAGCTATTGGTTTCTGGTGACTTTCCTCCCAATTGATTATACATTACTGTTTTTATCTCATCTCCTCGTCTCTCTTATCTGTTAATTGTTGATCATCTACCTCTAATCTTAGCATACCCAAGTCTTCCATAAATATTTTCATTTGTGCTTTTTCCCTGATTCCCACATTCCTCTGTTTTACACAAATTTTCATAAAATTTCCAAAATATCTCTAATACATTTATGGGTCTCTGGTTACTATTCTTGCTATAAGCTCCCTAAGTTTAGCAGCAACCCTTTATACTTTCTATTGCGTAAGCCATTGTGCTAAAAGTTTTTGTGCTCTCTAGTTATCAAAAATGGTTGCTTAGCATCAGTCTTTCTAAACTCATGCATATTATCCTGATACTCCCTTATTTTCTCTTGCGTGTGCGCCTCTTCTTGTTCTGTGAGGTCCCCCTTTTTCTGCAGTAATTTAACCACTGTCAACCCTATAAATAATTATTGTTACTTCTTAACCATATCTCTTTTTCTTTTATTTCTACCCTATTTTTAAACCCCACCTTCATTTTATCTCACTTACTAGCTATAACACCTGAAGAAATTTCTACCTTCCCTAATAAATCTTGAATAATTTCTACTAATCATTTCTTAAATTCCTCACATTTTAAGACATAGGTAGGGAAGCAACAGTGTCAAATTTATTCATTACCTTTTATTTTAGTTGTTATTGGTGCATGATCTGAAATAATGTATGTGTGTCACAGATTTCAAATAAAATGCACATGCTTCTGTTAAACATAATTTCTGTCTAGTCTATCCCAGTTATTGTACCTTCAGGAATGATATGCAAATTCTCCAAGTTCCTACTACTGAACACTACTTCCATAACAAACATTTTCATAAATTTCTTCAGAAATCTACCCTCTTTTGTTATATTTTCCTTTCAAGGTCCCCCAGTTACTTCCTCACTGTTGCATTCCCCACCTATAAAGTAATATTCCCTGATGAAAGCTGATGATTTCTCCCAAAATGTTCTTAAGCTCCAGAACAGCAGTTTTTGGTGTACTTATAAATATGTGCAAGCATAATCCTCCTCCCCTGCCAGTAGCCCCTTACTACCACAAATCTACCATTACTATCTTTTTCCCTTCTTATATCACTATCAGAGTTCCTGCAGCAATTAGTACAAGTACTCCCTTTTCCTTTGTTCCTGATACTCTACTGAATATTCCTCCTGAAAGCTTTATTTTAACAAATTCACATGCTCATTTCTTTCCAAGTGTGTCTCCTGCAACACTGGTATTTGCACTCTGTATTCCTTAATACAATTCAATATTCTTTACTTTTTGTCTATACCTGTGAGGCCATTCACATTTCAAGATAACATGTTCAGTGTAGCCATTATAAGAAGTTATTAATCATACAAAAAAGTTATGCACTCACCATAACGTTCCATTTGAGCAGTTAGAATTAATTTGTCATCAACCTGCAGGTGTTGGATCCAGACCACATCAGAAATGGCAGCTTCACCAGCATCTGATCTGAGCTCCAAGCTCCTTCCCTTACCCATAATACCCTCCATCTCCTTCATTCCCTCAGATCGAGTTTGCTATACCCTTTAAATGAACCTGATCCAATAACCCGAGTTTGCTATACCCTTTAAATGAACCTGATCCAATAACCTTCACTAACAAAGAAAAAAGAGGAGGGCCGGAAAGGCAGTCTTGCCTGTCTGCCAATGCAGAAAATAAAGAGAAGGTCAGAGGGAAGGAGGGAGGGATGGTTGATGATGAAGTCTAACTACTCAGATGGAACGTTATGGTGAGTACATAACTTCTTTATCTGAAGTAGTTGACTTTATTTGATCATCAACCTGGGGGACAGAGTCCCTAGCAACCAAAACCGTGGGTGGCCCTCATGGAAGGATATTTCGGAGCACCGTGGAGCCAAGGGATGCTCTCCCTCTGGAAACCATGCCCAAATTATAATGAGAAATGAAGGCATGAGATGAGGACCAAGTAGCTGCCGAACAAATATCATCCAAAGACATTCTGGACCAAAATGCAGCTGACATAGCCATGGATCTGGTAGAATGGGCATTTATCCTACCCAGAAGGGAAATACCTTTGTCTTTGTAAACCTGAAGGATGCAAAGGGAAATCCATCTGGCAATAGTTACCTTAGAAACTGGTTTGCCCAGAAAGGGTGTAGCAAAAGATGCAGACAACTGGTCAGACTTGCGATAGGCTTTGTCCTGTGTAAGTAGAAACGTAGCTGTCTATGCACGTCTAATAAATGCAATTTATATTCACCCCTGTTCTGAAAATTTAGAAAGAAAACAGGTAAATTGACTGAATAATTGATTTTTGTTTCTGAGGCCACTTTAGGCAGAAAAAAAGGATTAGTACAAAGTGAAACCCTGTCTTAATGAAAAATCATATATGGAGGTTTTACAGATAATGCCTGGAGTTCTGACACTCTCCTATCTAAGGTAATAGCCACTAGAAAAGCTGTCTTCCAGGATAAAATTTTCAAGTCCACAGAAGCAGCAGGTTCAAAAGGCAGAGTAAACAAAGCTTGCAAAACTAGGGTAAGGTCCCAAAGAGGGGTAGGATCTTTAACTGGGGGTCTTAAAAGAAAGGTACCTTTAACAAAGTTTTTGCAAAGTCTGGAGGAAGCTGAAGAAGCCATTTTCTCACCTACATGGAAAATGGAAATGGCCACCAGTTGAACTTTCACTGTAGATGAGCTGGCACCCTGCTGGAAAATGTATGCCAGGAACTCAAGGACTGCTGGAACAGGAGCTGTAAAAGGTTCCAAATCCCTCTGAGAAGCCAAAACGCTTCCATGTACTAAGGTGTATTTTTCCAGTAGAGGATTTATAAGCTGCCACCAGAATAGTCTTGACTGGGGAAGACAGACTGGGAGTCCTTGCAATCAAGGGAACTGGAGCAGGCAATCAGTGAGCTTCAGACTGCCCAGGTCTGGATGGGGGACCCTAGAGGGGTGCAAAATCAGATCTGGTATCGATCCAAGGAGGAATTACCAGATGAGACCAAAGACAGGGAAACCAGATTTAGCGAGGCAAGAATGGGGCAAAAGGATGACTCTGCTCCGCAACTGGTGAACCTTCTGGAGAAATTTTGTCATGAGAGGTAAAGGGGGATAAGCATAAAGAAGACCGTGAGGTCAAGCATGGACCAGAGCATCCCCGGGGGATTCACCCTGTGGGGGGATCAGACAGAAGAACTCACTGCACTTCGCATTGGAAGGAGATGCGAAGCGATCGCAGCAAGGCTGACCCCCACTCGAGGAAGATCTGCTCTGCTACAGAAGGATTCAGAACCACTCATAAGGCATTAGAATAGTCCTGTTCAGTTTGCCCACTATTATGTTGGCTCGACCCAGAATGTGCATTGCTACCAGAAAACGGCTGGTGGAGATCACCCATTCCTACACTCTCATGGCCTCACGACAAAGGGGGTAAGATCTGGTTCCTCCCTGCTTGTTGATGTACCAGACCACTGACATATTGTCTGTCTGAATTGCAATAGTTCCCAGAGGAAGAAAGGCATGAAGGGCCTGCAACACTAATAAAACCAGCCTCATCTCTAGAACATTGATATGCAACTTGGTTTTGTTCAGGGGCCACATGACTTGGACTGTCCTGCCCGAGCAATGCCCCCCACCCTAATTGGGAGGCGTCCGTGGTCACCTTGGCTTGGGGAGCGGCCACTATAAATGTTCGTCCCTCGACTAGCTCCAGGGTGCGTATCCACCAGAGGAGAGACTTCCTGCATACATTGCTTATATGAATAGGAAGAGTCAACAGCAGATCCAACAAAGACCACTGAACTGCTGGTGTCCACTGCCGAACCTGCATAGGAAGACAAGCAGAGGGGAGAAGAGTAATGGTGGCTGCCATGGAACCTAGGGCTCTTGAAACTGCCTTGGAAGGAGATGAGACTGAAGGATCACAAACACATGAAGTCGTAAGTTTTGGACTCCATCTGGAGTTAGAAAGACCTTGGTTTCTAACGTATCGATTCTCACTCCTATGTAGTCTAAGACTTGAACAGGATCTAGAGAAGACTTGGATATGTTGATTGTAATGCCCAGCAAGTCTGACAATTTTAGGAAGTAGTCTCTGGCCTGACAAAGTAGATGCTTGGTGGGAGCGGGAAGGAGCCAATCGTCCAGGTATGGGTAGACCTGTATCCCCTGAAGCCTCAGGTGAGACCCTAGTACTGCCATGACCTTGGTGAACACCCTGGGGGCTGTGGTGAGACCGAAGGGTAGGGCTCGAAATTGATAGTGATTGGCCCCTAGCCAAAATTGGAGGAACCTCCAGGAGCATCTGTGCATTCTGATGTGGCAGTACGCATCCTGGAGATCTATTGAGCACATCCAGTCATTCAGCTGCAGGTGAGGCAGGATGGATTGTAGAGTGACCATCCGGAACTTCTGTTTGGGAACTGACAGTTTTAGAGTAGAAAGATCCAAGATTAAGTCTCCTGTCTTTTTTGGCACCAAAATGAACCTGGAATAGATGCTTGATCCAGACTGATCTAGGGGGATGGGCTGGACAACTTGTTTCCTTAGCAGCTTTTTTATTTTGAGTGCTGCTGCCTCCCTTTGCACAGGTAGAACATCCAGGAGGTGTTTTGAGGGAACGGGAGGATTCAGAAAGGGGATGGTATAACCTCTGGATATAACTGACCCAATGGTGTGATGCCTCCCATGCCATCAGGTGCATAGAAAGGTGACCCCCGACTGCCTCCAGATTAGAACAGTCAGGCAACCCCTCAGGGCTGCTGTGTGAGCCTCTCCGAGAACGGTTTTTGACACCCAAAATTTCTTGGACTTCCCCTGCCTCCGGGCCATCATCTGTCCTGACCCCCTCTGCCTCTAGGGGGAAGGTTGAGTCCTGAGTGACCCAGGAATACTAAGACTTCTGGAACCACATCTTCTTTTGCCACCTCTGAATCCTAGAAAAGGATCTTTGGTGGTTAGAGAAGCAGATCCCAACGACAGATTGTGTCTTCCAGTCCTTCTCACTCTTGACCAACATCTCACGAAGTGTCTTTCCAAACAAGGAAGACCCATCATAAGGGGCATTTGCAAAAGACGCCTTAAAGGGTTCCGTGAAATGACAAAGCCTAAGCCATGTGTGTCGCCTCATGGCAATGCCAGACCCGGCAGCCCTTGCTGCTCCTTCAATAGCATGTGAGAGAAGGTGCATGGATGTATTAGTAGCTACTTTGAGAGGGGCCATTCGAGCGGAAAATGTGTGTTTATGCTCCGGTGACATGGACTCTGGGGAACTCCTTGATCAAGTCTCACTGTAGTCTAGTTATGTGGGCCAAATAATTCAGCTCCCTTATAGAAAAGGTGGCTAAAGCATATGTCTGCTTTCCAAGACGATCTATCGTCCTGGACTCTCGTTTGGGGGGGATGGACCATAAAACTTTCCTGGGCTAGTTCTTTCTAGTGGCAGCCCACTACCACCATGGCGTCTACTGGGGACCCCTTCTTCCAACTCTGTCTGTCTATTGGAGGGCTCATGATTTTATCAGGGTGCCTGGGATTGGCTACATGGTGTCCAGCTCCTTCCGTGCCCTGGTGGTAATAAGGTCCACCAAGGGATCCGTGGGGGGGGGGGACATCCAGAAGGTACACGGGCCTGTGTTGAAGGCCTCCAGGAACACTGACTCGTCCGAGGAAGGCTTGGGGCAGACCATCCCCCCACTGGAGCTGGATTTCCATGAAATCTCCGAAGGAAACATTGTTGAGGGGTGATATGGGGGAACCTTCCCCTTCCTCCAAATCGGTATCCTCAGTGAGGGACTCTGGAGAGGAGTCCAGGTGCCTTCTTTTGCACGTTCGCTTGCGAGGAATCTCTTCAGTGGGACTCTCCAGAGAGGGCTCATAAACTACCTGTGGTTCCCCGAAGGAAACAGCCTGGGGCACATTGAGCAGGGGCTGTCCCTGCATGGGCAAAATGGCTGAAGATGCACCCAGAGGCGAAGGAGTTGGGGTGGAATCCAATGAGATTGTCAGGGGCCTCGATCCCCTGGACAGAACCCTTTCCACCACTTCGAAAGCCGAGAGAGAGCAAGCCTCCTGAGAAACTGGCAAGGAAGCTGCTCTCCCTGCATCCAGCATGGGGGGCGGAGCTGGGCCTGATGGAGCAGAGATACCGAGGGGTAGGGCTTGATCCGACAGAGTCGGAGCAAAAGGAGAAACATCCAATCCCTTGGATCCAATGCCCAGGCTTCGGCTCCGAGAGCCACTCGGATCCAACATGCTCAAGGTAATGGCCGGCACTGAGGTACACGATACCATCAGCACTGACCCCCTGACTTCAGGGCCTCTTAGATCCAAGAACTCTGATACCAGGGGTCAGACCAGAGAAGGAGATATTGGGGCAAAAAGGGGAAGTGAACTCCCCCCTCCAGAGGGAGAGGGGGCTGGCAAGACCCCCATCTGAATCTGGGTGCGAATGAACTTTTGCATCATTTTGTCCATGTCCGCTTCAGATAAACTTCTGGTTGACCGCAATGAGGTCACTGACACCAACCGGGAGGGTCGTGTGCATAGGCCCTAGAAAGAGGTCTAAGCTTCTCCAGCTCCAGTGAAAATCTCAGCGATCGGAGCCAAGGAGAAGCTGGCTGTTTAGGAGGAGGACCCACTGGATCCAACTGGTCCGGGGATCTCTTCCTCCCTTTGTCTCTCTCTGTCTTTGCTCCTCTCTTTTTTTGACTCCCTATCCACAGGCCTCTGTCCAGGAGGTTGAGTCCCGGCCTGGGAGGGAGAGGAAGAGACAGTGGCAGTAGTAGTAGGGGCGGTCACAGCTGTGACCGCAACAGAAGAGGCAGCTGCCTCCATAGCAGGGAGAAGTCCCTTGAGGATCAATTTTGCCCTATGACCCTTTAGGGCCCTGGGGTTGAACCTTACACAAATAGGGCAGTCCAAGGAAAGATGAGCTGCCCCCAACTACATAATGCACAGAGTGTGTCCATCTGCTGGGGACAACTTATGGCCACACTCTGTGCACTTTCTGAAGACCAGCTTGGACTGCTGAACTGCTATGCCAACAAGAAGGTACGATGTACCAAAAACTTTAAACTACCTGACCCCAACACTTGCACACAACTCACTCGCAAGGAGGGTGAAGGAAGATAAGGGCTGCCTACTGTCAACACAGAACTTTTTTTTTTGACGGGAAACGTGATGTGAAATGAAGGGGTGGGAAGGTAAAGGACAGAAGAAACCTACCTACACTAACAGCAACTCTAACCCCCACAAAAAAGCAGAAAAAAGTGCCTACCATGCCTGGAGCTCTAGACCATGCTGCTTGGCAAAGCCACAGCAAATGAGATCTGAGGGAAGGAAGGAGATGGAGGGGTATTATGGGTAAGGGGAGGAGCTTGGAGTTCAGTTCAGATGCTGGGGAAGCTGCCATCTTGGATAAGGTCTGGATCAGACACCCACAGTTGATAATCAAATGAAGTCAACTACTTCAGATCCATTATATATGACAATTTTTTAAATGTCTATTTCGATCTTTTGTCTTACATTCACCCACTGTCTGGCAGGTTGACCTTTTATACAGTTTTTTTTTTAATTTATTTTTTGTCATCTCCATTTAAACCTAAAGTGGCGCAGAAGTTAAGATTGTCACCTCACAGCAAGAGGTTCTCTGGTTCAATTCTCGGCTAGAGTGGAGTGCCTTCGGTGTGGAATTTGCATGTCTTCTCTGCGTTCGTGTGGGTTTCCTCCGGGTACTCTGGTTTCCTCCCACATTCCAAAGGCATGCATCTGAAGTGGTTCTCACCCGGCATCTGCTGAAAATAGGCTCTGTCCTAGCCGGATTTTCCCAGTCAACAAATGTTAAATAAAAAAATAAAGTAAAATCTAGGCCATATTTTAATTTTATTTTTGTTTTAATGAAAACCCTTGAACAAAAAACACCCCCCACAACTAATTAACTTAAAACAGACAAAAATATATGTACATCTTCAACTACTGAAGTTTAGCCCTCCTGATAGGAACAGTTTTCCAAAGTGAGAGCTGCAAATACTAGCAAAACCCAAATTAAAATTAAGGCTATCCATGCTAAGTTGCATGTTACCACCTGTGCATCCACTTACATGAATTACTGTCTGCTCTTGTCTTATCTTTATTTCCCACCCAGATGTGAAAAACAACATATATGTTTTCAGAAAACATTAACCTTTAACTTTTAGAAAAAGTGCATTGGCTGTCTTTAAATAAAACTTAACACTGTTCTAGTAAATGCATTAAAGTGTTTCATTACCAGAAAAGCTGCTATCTCTTATTCACTTCCATTAATTTCAAACTTTAGTAAAGTGCTTTCCTTGTACCTTTTAATTTTACAATTATCTCAGTAAACAATGTCCATAATTCTAAATTTATTGTCTTCACCTTTAGTCAGCTTGTTTCCATGCAAACATAAGATCAAAATGTACAGCCGCCCTCAGCTCCAGATTTCAACTGGCACCGACATATTACATGGTGATCTCTCATTTTTTTTTTAAATCCACTTGCATTCATAAAACCATTGTCATATGATTTCACCAAGGACATTAATCCAGATATTCACTAGGCAAAAAAAATAAATTCTACAAGTGCACTTTTACACCCCAAGCCAACAGTTCAAGATTAAAACCCAATGACTTAAATGTGCCTTTGTCCAGCCTTCCTTCTCATTTTATACTGTAATGCCTACATTTCTTAAAACTAAAAAAAAAAAAGAAAAAGGAAAAAGCAGTTTACTTTAATGTCTTTATTAAATACAACAGTCACTAAAAATACTTTACTATGCAACTTATAATTTATATAATACAATGTCTTATACAAATCATATTAACAATTGTTTTACTTCGTTATTTCTTCCTACCTTCTATCTTTAATCCCTTTTAGTGTCTTTCTAAACATTAACAACATGAAGTGGGACATACGCCTGTCAGTCACCCAACAAGTTTAACAAAGTCAGCAAAAATCCAATATTTTTTGGAAACCTTCACGATAAGCCATATTTCTCAAATGTGACGGATGCTTTATAGTCTCACATTTAATCACTAACTTCAGTGCTACTCGTCTTCTTCCGGTTCCTCTCCATCTCACAAACTTGGTTTAAATCCAAGGTACCCCAGATTCTTCTAGTCAACTCCCATAATTTTTTATGTCTCTTATTTTCTTTGGAACATTGGAAAATGTAATTCACTAGCAAAGTCTCTCTATGACCCTTACTATCCAAACAGTGAGAAGCACAGTCCCCTTCTATTTGATGGCTCACCCCTTGTTGGAAAAATCTTTGTACTTCCCCCTTAGCCTGACTGATTGTGCAGGAAAAAATACTCTGCAGACAGCTGGCTACAGCACCTTGAATCTCATACCTACCTCTCAACATTCCCTGATTGTTCGGATAAATTTGCTTCTGTTCTGCAGGTATACAGTGAATAATCATTTTCTGCAAATACTCTAATGTCTCTATTTTGTAATACCCTGCCCTTCTGCCAAAGCCAGGTACTTATTTCTATATTCATAAAATTAATACAGTCTATTCATCCTTGCTTCTCTGGTACAGCAGAAAATTCCAAGTTTTCTCTGAGTGCTGTCTTCTAAGCCTATTTTCTGAAGCAGCTCTTCTTGACAAACCTCATAATCAAGCTATTTTTATCTGCATTTCAACCTCTGATTTTGTTTTTCAGTTTTAACAGTTATTCCAAACAGTCAAAAGTTTGTTTAATTTTTTCCAGTGTGTTATTTCAGTTGGTATATTCCTTCAGCATTTAATTTATTTTAATCAGCTTTGGGCATATTTGATTAATTTTTCCTCTAAATTACTTGAAGCCATCTCTTGAACCAAAGCCGAAGCTTGAACTGCTTACTGCTGAGGTGCTGCAGAATCTTTCTCAGCCAGCTGATTTTCTTTCAGGTTCCCTAAATTCTGGCATCCGGGCGGTGTTCTTACTAGCCAGTAGCTGAACTTTACAGAAAAAAATTCCAATGGCACACCTTTTTCTCATTTCCTGTTTTCACATAGGAAGGGCTGAAGTTAAGCTGATGAATCTGTTTGCAGTCATCTTGGAAGTCTGCACTCTGCATTTCTTAATATAATTAAATACTCTTTCCTTTTTGCCTATACATGTAAGGCCATTTACATTTCAAGATACTAAGGATACAGTAGCCATTATGATAAAAAGCTATTGTTCCCACTTATTACACATACCGTTTGTTGAATATGTATTTCCAACGTTTGTCTTACATGCACACACAAATATTTGGCAGGCCGATTTCTTATACACCCGTTTCTTCCCATCTCTATTTGAACCTATGTCTCAAGACTTTTTCTTTAATGAAACCCTCAAACCAAAAACTAAATACATTTTCAGAATACCCCATCCTCTACTAACTCAAAACAAAAAGACAAAACTATATACATGTTCAAAAAATGAAGTTTAACTCTCCAGATAAGAATTCCTTTACACTGACAGCTGTACCCACAGAAATAACCTAATCTAAAATAAAGGGTTCCTCATGTTAAAGCAGATGTTACACCCTATGGTCCCACTTAAACTAATTGCTGTATGTTCTAGTCCCGTTCCAGGTATCAAAAGCAGCTTGTATGCCTTTAGAAACATGACGTTGTTTTAGCTCTAAAAAAGTGTAGTGACTAGTTTTTAATAAAATTAAATTATGCAGTGCTCCATTAAAATCATTAAATTATTAAGGCTGCTGGGGAGGCTACTAACAAAGCTGTTATCTCTCATTCACTTCCCATTAATTTCAAACTATTTTTCACTGAACTGCCTGTCATGTACCTTTAAAATTTGCTCAGATCTCTCTAGATTAATTACTTCCACCTACATACAGCTTCTCTCCATGTAAAAGTAGTCAGCAGTGAGGAAAACAGGTAACAACTTGCAGAATTATGAAAAATATTTATAAATTTCACTCAGAACAAAATGCACATAATTTCCCTGGCTAACTGTCTTTAGTTGCCGACTTCTTGAATCACACACACTTGCTAATGGAAAAAAAACTATCTTTGCAGATGCAAGAAGCTGGCATTTTCCTTGGCTTTTATAATTTTGTCTCATCTGTCAAGCCTATTTGCTTACAAAAAATGTTTACAGCCTAAGGACATTAATCTAGACACACACCATTGTAAAAACAATGGGAATAATCAGGTAACCATTTGAATTGTCAGGACCCACTACAGTGAGTCCTGAAATGAGGAGACTGAATGGCTGAAAGATTAGACTTGCATACAAGTCCAAGATGCCATTTCACAGAATATTCCTTCGACATATAATCAAGTTTACTTTTACACCCCACCACAGCAGCCTAAGATCACAGCATTATATTAACTTATACTTGCTTTAATTCAGCCTTTCTTCTCCAAGTATACTGCAAAACCTATACTTCTTAAATTAAAAAAGGTACTTTAACACCTACAACGGTAATTGAAAAGACTTCCCCAGCATTTGAAATACTGACTGCATACTATATGCAACTAATTTACAATATAACATGAAGTTTATATCATGAAATGTTTAAAACAAGTAACAAAAAATGCTTTACTTAATAGTTACTTCTTTGTTCCCTTTACTGCCCTTCTAATCAAAAATAAAATGTGGGGTATATGCTTTACAGTCCACCCAAAAGTTACAAAGTCAACAAAAGTCCAGTCTTTTCTCAGCCACTTTTATTTGCACAGCCATATTTTGCAAATGTGACTGATGCTTTATAATGCCACACTTGCTCACTAATTTCAATTTTCCTGGTCATCTTCCTTATCTCATATCAGTAGACTCTGGTTCAAGTGCAAAGTAGTCCTGACCCTTCTAGTCCATGTGGTTTTCTTCCTCCTCTCTAGCATTTTACTTAGTGAATACTTTCCAATGTTCCAGATAAATTATTTCTATGAGCTTTGACAGAAGCTTGAGAAACAGAGCCCCTCTTTCTGTTTGCTGACTCACTTTTTTTTCCATTTCCTCCTTGGCCTGTTCTGCATCAAATATTTATTTGATCCCCCAGGAAAAAATGCTCTGAAGTCAGCTGGATACAACTTAAATCTCACACCTGCCTATTGACATTTCCTGATTGCTGGGCTAAATTTGCTTCCATTCTGCTTGGTGTACAGTGAATAATCTTTTTTCCCCCTACAAATACTCTAATTTCCAATTGTTTGCATCTTTCTCTTCTGCCACACCTTTGTCAGATCAACTCTTTTTGTTGGTATAATTGCTTTACTAATAGAGGTCTTGGCTGCTGTCTCATAGCCAAGTTTGGAGCAAATACGTAATGTGCCCTTTAAATTAATAAATACTGCCATGGAACACCAATGCAGTTGCTTATTTGTGCTTTCAGATAATTAATACAGTCTGTTCCTTCCAGTTTCCCTGGTACAACAGAAATCTCATGTTTTCTCTGCGTGTGCCATCTTCTAAACTTTACTATATTTTGAAACTGCTCTTTTTGAAAAGCCTACTACTTTGCCAGCCTTTTCTTCATTTCAGCATCGGATTTTAGAAGTTATCAGTTAATCTGAATAGCTAGTTAAAGCACCTTTTTCCAGCCTTTTATTTGAGTTATTATATTCCTTCAACGTTTCATTTATTTTAATCACTTCTGAACACATTTGATTTATGTTTCCTCTAAACTGCTAGAAGTCATATCTTGAACCAAAGCTAAAGCTTGAACTGTTTTTTTTGGCTGAACAGCTGCCGGATACTTCCCAGCCAGGGTTTTCTATTCACTTTTCCTATTTTCTTTTACGTTTTCCAAATTTCATCTTTGCTGGCATCCAGCCAGCAGTAAATTAATTTTATTCAAATAGCAGCTTCAATGACCGCCTTTTTTCCTCAGTTTCTGTTTTCACACTTGGAGAGTTGAAATTAAGCTGTTGATCAGTGTGCAGCCATCTTGGAAGCCCTCATTTTCCACTGCTTTGCGTGCAGACAGGAAGATAAGCTATCTGTGCACATAGTTGATAGGGCTCATACCTTTCTTTCTTTTTGCATAGCAGTCCTGATTTGGACAGTTCTGTCCTGCATTGGGGGGGGGGGGGGTGCATGAAAAGATGGGAAATGTCTTGATGTTTCACAAAAATAAATAAATACATTATACTGCTTTAAATGATATTAAGATTTAAATGTAGTGGTAAACAGTTGTTTTCTTTTGCTGGAACTGTACAATTGCTGTTAACAGCTGAAAACAAGCTCTGAGCAAGAAGTATAAGGCAGTCATGCAAGAAAAAATGCAAGTACTCATGCTACAGAAGGTGAGTAAGATATCTGCTACTTATTACTTCAAATGTGTACAACTGCAGTGGGAATACAACATTTCCCAATGTCTAGCATGACTCAAGAAAAGGGAAGTGAAATGGATTATAGAAAGAGAGCATGAAAGCAGTAAAAAAAAAAAAAAAAAAAAAAAAAGATACTGTTTATAATGCAGGCCATATGAAGGCCATTTTGCGAATGAACATTGTAAAATTTTACAAGAAGCATATATAGTGATTTTAATGCATTAAAACAACTCAGAAAAGAAATACAATAAAAAAAACATATTTATGAGTTACATGGTAAGAGTTTTCCTTTACAGAGATGCCATGACTTTAGGAAGGGGAAACAGTGACTCCAAATTCTAACTGAAGACTTACTGACTAATGACAGGATCATGCAGTGAGGAGGCTGTTTTAATAACATGCCTGAAACAAATCATCTTAGTTTGCCAATTAGCAGTGAAAAACTCCTTACAGCACACATTTGGCAAAATCAGGAATTCTGTACTCCAAAGGCCAAAGCCTTTCTCAAGTTACTATGTTGGTCATGGGGTTATGCTTTCCCTGAGAAACAAGAGTATGGATTAAATTTTAACTGTGGACGAAGCAGGAGTTTATCAACCCACTACTATGATTGCACAACATGGAATGAAGTATTTAAGCAACATAACCTTCTAATTAAAGATGCAAGACCACAGAAACTACTATCTAATATTTTCCTGTCTCCACAAAAGACTCCAAACTACTGTCTACTCCTGGAGAGGGTGATGAGACAAAAGTTACAGACCTGTCTATTAAGCATGGCAAGGAGAAGAAATGTTTGCATTTTTAAGAGATATCATTATTAAATTATTATTTATGACACAAGCAATCATACAGTTATATAAATGAAAACAAACCATACTGATATATTTTTAGTTGCAAGCATTATAGATCACTTTATCCAGTCACTGTCCGTCAAACATTACATAGCTCATTCAAATCCTGCCTTCTTTTAAGCCTTATTCCTCTTCCAAAATGTTACTCTGCAAGTATTCTCCCACAATTCCAATTTTCCAAGTAATTTGCTCCTATCCTTTTCTAAATATTTGCTGTTTTTTCTTACCATTAATATATTTACTACTTCTAGAACAGTTGGGTTTATACTTTGATTTCTATTTTCTAGTAATTGCTTTTTTGGAAGCCACCATAATTAAACTAAGCAAGGCCTTACTGTGTCTAGGCAATTCCAATTCTGTATCAAAGCTCAAAAACATGATTTTTCTTAGTTATACCAATTTGTTCACCTACTATTTCTGATATGGTAGCCTGCAGGAAATTTTTAAAGTCTGCCAATTTATTACACTCCCAGAAAATGTTCCCAATTACCTCTTTCTTCCCAATCACACCTCCAACATTAGCTATCCATTTGAAGAAAAAATCTTTGGCGTCTACTTAGGGTATAAAAATACCTATGTAAGTGCTTACAAGCAAAGATCTGAATCTGCTAGACTTTGTTGCAAATTTGGGAGACCTACATACATCCCACATTGTTTCTTTGTGAATTGCTTATCCAATCTCTCTTCCCATTCTTTCTAACCTCCTCCGATTGATTCTTATAGTTATAGTGCAATATTTTATGTCCTGTACTAGTCCTTTCTTTAACAGTAGCTTCAGTTCTAGATTCTACTAAAAACTCCACCACTGCTGATCTTTCACTTAGGATCCCATTTCTTTCTCTTTGCCTATACTCTGATATCAATCCTTGAAAGGGAAGGGAAGGCAATCTCTAGCCTGCAGTCCAAATAAATTCTTGGCCTCTTCCCATTCTATTACCTTTCCCTCAATAATTATTTGCTCCCAATATCTGGGTTCCTTTGCCAGTTTTCTCTAATAAATTCCAGCCCCCTCTTGCCCATTCTCTGTATCCCTAATTGCAGTCATCCCTAGGGGCAGAATTGCCTTTCACCATTCCCATGTTGGCTTAGTTCTTAGAATACTTTCTGCTACTTTGTGAATATCATACTCTGTATGGTTGTTATTCTTAAGGATCTGCATCCAAATTCTCAGTATCTCTTTGTTTCTAGAGCTTCCCCCGGTGTAATCACCCCTTTCCACTTTGAATTATAGCTTTCTGCTTGTGCTACGTATAAGACCCTTAACTGTGTAGCTCTGAAATACCCCTTCAAATCAGGTAATTCCAAACTGCCTTGCTCTACTGGAAGGATCAGCTTATCCCACTTGACTCTTGCAGTCTTGCAGTCCCAGATAAAACCCTTCAGCTCTTTATTAATTGCTATCTACAAATTGTCATCTGGTAAATAAAAATATGCCTGACCTGTGTGTAAAACTAAAGGGACTAAAACATTTTAAATGCTTGTATCTTGCTATCCATATCCATAAAACAGTGCTTCCAGTTTCTCACATTTTGTATGACATTTTGTTCATTCTCTTCCCAAATATATTAGCTGCTACAATAGACTCCTTTTTAAACCATACTTAAGTACTTCATTTTATCATGTCCCCATAAATAAACATGAATTACTGTTGAACCAGTTTGTGTGTGGGTACATAGTTTATAGCTATTACCTTTGTTTTAGCGTCATTAATTCTGTATCCTGAAAAGACTTGAAACTGTTCCAAAAAGTTCAACACTGATTTTCTTTTTTGGTTTTATCAGGTATAAAATATCATCATCTGCAAATAAAGCCAGCATTTCTTGACTACCATACCAATTACATCAACAATTTCAGAGTCCCTTATTTTCTTTGCCAATGGTTCTAAACATAATGCAAACAACAAAGTGGGAAGAGGACACCCCTGCCTGGTTTCACTACTCAAACAGAAATTATCAGAGAGGAACCCATACACTTAAATTTTCACTTCTGATCGCACTTATAACCTCCTGTTCAACCTTATAATTTTATCAGGGAATGCAAATGCTTCCTTTGCCCTGTTCATAAAATCCAAGCATACTCTATCAAATGCTTTCTCTGCATCAAGACCCAAAAACAACAGTGGTATGATATTTATATTTGCATTCTGCTTCCCCCTGGATCATCATTGTTCTGTTAATGTTGTCAAATGTTTGCCCGCTGTCTGCAAAACTACACTGATCCGTATCTATTAATTCTGGCATTACCTTTGCCATTTAGTTAGCCATCATAGACAAACACTTTATAATCATGGTTCAGAATTTAAATGGGCCTATATAAAGCTGGATCTGATGGGATCTTTACCCTCTTTAGGTATTACAACCACCGCCGCTTTCTTCCAGGATGTTGGTACTTCTTCTCCAACTCTTAAAACAGTGCTAAATAAAACCTTCCAGATCTTTAATCAGTTTTTCTTTCCCGAATAGTTTCCAAACTTCTAGAGGAATGTCATCTATACCTGGGGACTTTGCTGTAGATTAGTTATACATCACCATTTTTTTCTTGTTCAGCGAGATTCATCCTCTTTTGCAATACTTTAACCTTTGTCAGTCCCTCTAAATAATTCTTGTTACTCCTTAACCATCTCTTTCATTTTTGCTTCCACCCTATTTCTAAACTACACTTCAATTTTATCCCACTCCCCAGCTACATTTTCAGAAGAAATTTCTATCTTCTGTAATATCTCCTGAGTAATTTCCACTACCCATTCCTTACATTTCTTACCTTTCAACAGATAGGTGGGAAAGTGCCAGTGCCTCATTTTTATTTCATTACCCTGCATTTTTATTTTAGTTATTATTCATGCGTGATCTGAAATAGTTATTGGATGCATATCAAAACTTTCAATTAAATGTACATGTTCCTGTGAAATACAAGTTATATCTAGCCTAGCCCAGTTTTTGTATCCTACTAATGAATTCATATCTTCCATGCCAAATATTTTTCATAAAGTTCTTCAAAAATCTACCCTCTTTGGTTATATTTTCCCCTTCAGTGCCCAGATACATCCCTACTGCTGCAAATTAAATTCTAGTCCCTGCCTAGAAGTAATATTCCCTGCTGAAAGCCGATTATTTTCCCATAATTTTCTTAAGCTCCATTATAGCAGTTTTAGGTGGAATATAAATATATGCCAAGTGCAATCTTTCTCCCTTGCCAGTAGCCATTTAGTACTACAAAACTACCATTATCTTTTTTACTCCCTTCTATCACTATTGGAGCTCCTCTTGCAATTAATATAAGTACTCTCCTTTTCCCTTGCTCCAGGTATTCTGAAGAATAACCATCCTGAAAGCCTTTCTTTAACTAATTCACATGCCCAATTATTCCCAAATGTGTCTCCTATAGCACAGCTATTTGCACTCTCCATTTTTTTAATATAGTTCACCACTCTCTATTTTGTATACATCTGTGAGACCACTTAAATTTTAAGATAATATACAAAATGTTGGCATTATGTTAAGAAATTATTATTCCCACCTGATGTGTGTAATAGCTGTTTTTAATGTCTAGTTCCAGCTTTTGTGTTACACGCATATCGTACTGCTTGGCAGGTTGATTTTGTACACAGTTGTCTGTCATATCTATTTGAACATATGTCACAGCTTACAAAACTTTTTGTTTTAGTCAAAACCCTCAAACAAAAAAAAAAACACACCTCCAGAACCCCCCTAAAACCCACTAACTTAATACTAACACAAACTATGAACATCTTCAAATACTTAAGTTTTGTTGTTGTGTCTTCCGGCTTTTCCCTGTTAGGGGTCGCCACAGCGGAACTCCAGTTTGCTAATGAGTGGCAGTAGATTTTTACATGCCGAGTTGCCAGCCCTGATGCACAACCTTCAACGAAGGTACGCCCATCCACGCATGTCTCCATGCAGAGCTGAGAATCGAACAGGACATCTTACTGTGAGGCGACAAAGCTACCACAGCACTACCACTGCAGTCATTAATCTTCCTAATAGGAGCAATTATCCCAGACTGACAGACATTCAGACTTGGATTAACATACAAGTAAGATTATCCATGCTAAGACACAATGTTCAGCCTATGCTTCTACTAAGTGCTGTATGTTTTTGTCTTATTTTTATTCCTCTCCCACACTGGGAACACTTGAATGCTTTCATAAACATGATCTCCTACCCCTTGAAAGAAGCATTCTGTTTTAATTGCTTCTTGTCAGATTGTCTTCATGGAGACATGAGAACTAGATATGCAGTTGCCTCTAAAAATACTCATTTATTTGCTAAAAGAATATTCAGTGTTTTTTTTGTTTGCTTCCCTTTAAAACATGTTACTAAATCAAGCCAAGGGCATTAATCCAGTCATTCCTCTATGCAATTGTAAGAAAAAGCACATCAATTTTTCATGTATCATGCTCTTTTGACCAGACTTTTTTTTAAAAAAGATTGCAGTGTCTACATTTCTTAAAACTGAACAGGAAGAAAGAAAGAAGGTACAAAAAAATGAGGGAAACAAGGGCACCTATTTACTTATGTATCCCTGCTATACTTGAAAATAACTGAGAAAGCTTTACTTTATAGCATACAGATTATGTTATGCATTATAGAAATACTACTTCAGAACAAAACTGTTTTACTTGCAGTTAATGCTTTCCTTCCTCTTCCCCTCTCCTAAATGTTCTTCCAAACGTTAATGATGTGAAGTATGACATATGCTTTGGAGTCCCTACAAGTTTAATAAAGTCAAAAAAGTCCAATATTTCCAGGTTTTCTTCTGTCACATTTTACAAATATAATTTATGCTTTGTAATAACACATTTGTCAATTTCCGAGTTGATGGCTTTCTTGCTGTTGATCTCTACCTCCCAAATACAGTCTCCGCTTAATTTCCAATGTACTCCCAGTTCTTCTAGTTAATTTGTGTGATTTTTTCACTATCTCAAGCATTTTCCTTTAAGAGACTGTAAAAGGTTTCACTGGCACACAGTCTCTCTATAGGCTTTATTACCAGAACAACAAGAAGCAGAATATCCTTCTGTTTCCTAGCTCGCTTTTTGTTTAACAACCTTTTGCATTTCCTCCTTAGCATGTTCTGCATCAAAAAATAATTCTGAATCTCCAAAAAAGATATTCTGGAAATAGCTGGATACGGCAGCTTGAATCTCATGCCTGCTTTTCGACATTCCCTGATTAGTGAAATAAATTTACTCATCTTCTACCTTGTGTACCATGAGTAATCATTTTCCACAAACACTGTCTCCCACTTTTAGTACTTTCTCCTTCCACCATAGTTTTATCAGAATCAACTCTTATTGCTGATAGGATTGCATCTTTATTATTAAAGACCTTGGTTGCTTTCCCATGGCCAGGTTTGGAGCATACACATGCCCTTTCAATTCCTGCTGTGGAATACGAGTCCAGTTGGTTATTTGTGTTTTCATAAAATTAATACAGTCTCTGTTCGTAACAGCTTCTCTGGTACAGAATAAAATCTCAGGTTTTCCAAAGATGCTCTTTTCTCTAATTCTATTATTTTTTGAAGCATCTCTTCTTGAACAGTCTCACAATCAGCCAGCCTTTGCTTCATTTCAACCTCTGAGTTTTGCAGTTTTATCATCTCATCTGAATATCGGTTTACATCTTCTTTCATTTTTTGTCCCAGCTTTTTGTTATTTGAGTTGATATACTCCTTCGTTGTTTCATTTAATCAGCTCTGAGTACATTTGACTTAGTTTTCCCTATAGACTACTGCAAGTCATGCATTGCACCAAAGCTGGAGCTTGCACTGTTTTCTGAAGAGTTTCAAAATTCTTCCCAGTCAGGTTTTCTTACCTTTTGTGATTGATTTTCTTTCAGGTCCTCTGAATTTCTTTTTTTGGTGACATCCAGGCAGTGCACTTACTAATCAGTTGCAGAAATTTACTCAAAAAAGACAAGTTCAATGAGTCTTCTCTGAGCTTCTGTTTTCACACTGGGTAAGCTGAAATTAAGCTTTTATTCAGTGTGCAGCCATCCTGGAAGTCAAGGATTGTTCGCTTATTGTACTGCATCAGTTTAAGTAAGCCTGCCATGGGCACTGCAATAATGGGCCCTGTGGGAACATAGCAACCCAGACTAAAGAATGAAGCACTGCTTGATACTTCAAGCACATGACTCAGCAGTATGCACCTATCCCCAGCCTCTGCGAAAGGTCTCCTACATAGCTGATCATGCTGCTTCCCAGCCCTTACTGGTTCTTCCAGCACCTACATCACCAACTGATCCTGGCTGATCTAGATTACAGTCAAGATTTCTTCTCTCTGCATCACACAGGAAACACACAAACAGTGACTGTGGTGGGAGGATGAGACATGCAGAAGACCATGGGCAATGAAGTACTTGCATTTTTAAAAATGTTCCTTCACAGACAGAATTATAGACCTATGGCAAAGATTACAAAAATGGATGGTAGAGGAGGAACTCACAAAGGTACTGAAGAGGGCAAGGAACATGTGGGGAAAAAAGGATGATTCAGAATGCTTTATGCAAGTAATGGGCAAACTAGACAGGCTTATTGTCTCTTTCAGCCTTACCTCCTGCCATCAAACAAATGTAACAATTTGGCAATGTTTGGTTTATAGGAAAGGTCAGGGAAACAGGAGCTGCACTATGAACCAAGACTCAAGGCATTAGGTGTGTACATTTTGGAGGAAAAGGGTAAAGGAATATAACAGAAATCCACTATATTCTCAGAAGACTGATTTGGGTACAGTTACCACACAAATGCATAAGAGCAGGAATAAGAGGCAAGCAGACAGAACACAAACCTTTTTAACCAGTTACTATTAAATTCAGACTACTGCAATTACCATATATGTCTATATATTATTTTTGCAGAGGTATGACTGCTGAGCAGCAAGGTCCTACAGCTATCATGCAACAAAGAATATATATTTTCATTACCCAAGCATGGTATGTGGTGATATCAATACAGAAAACATACTCCTGTAGAGATCTGATGGAATCCCCAGTAACAGCTGCCTTTTGTGGAACTGGTCTCCACTAGAGAGTTGAAAGGCATTTACAAAGATGACAGTCCTTTAGGAAATGCTGGCAAAGTGGCAGTTTGATTCCTACCCCATCCTCTGGGTGGTTCCCAGCATCTAAGCCTCTACTGAGTCATCTGTGGAAGAAACGGGAGCTCTCCTCTCTGCATGATCAGACAAGCAAGTTTTTTTTCCCCCTTAACACTGTGGTACTGCCCTGGAATATCCTACCAGAAAGAGGCAGCACACCAACACCATGGTTTACCAAACTCAGAGGCTGGACTGATGAATAATTAGAACAGCTGCTCAAGGACTAGCTGCTACATTCAATGTGCATTGCTTCCATCAGCTTTTCTATATATTTCTGTTGGTATGTGAAATATAAAATGATTGCTGCTGACTTGCTCAAAAATGTCCTTACATTATTCACTTATATGGGAATTGTGGGAACAATATATGCAGAGCAGGAATGAGGTTTAAGAGGCAGGATTTGAATGAGTTATACAATGCTTAACTGACAATGACTGCATGGTTTATAAGTGATGTATAATGTTTACAACTACTGTTGTTTCAATGGTGTCTGTGATGTAAACTGTAACTAAAGTGATATTTTGTATGCTTTTCATTTATATAAATGTAAGATTGCCTTTGTCATATGTGTAAATTTAATAAAGATGTTTGAAAAAGAAAAGTTATTCACTTACAGTAGTGTTAAAAACAATACAAACCTTTAGCAACAAGTTCTTAAATGAAAAAAAAACTGCTGTTATAATTTTATATACTACATTATGAGAAAACGTTTAAGTAGGGAAACGATGCAAAACTGATAGATTTTTTTTCTTTTCTGTATTTATTAGCTACACTCACTTATGCGCTTTGCACAGTACTTTGTTTTATGGTAAATAGTAATTAGTAATTACCAGCTGACAGGAAAGCAGTGGTATGATAGACACTTAACATATGCTATGTTCAGGGACACTGACTTTCAGTTTTCAAAAAAAAAAAATCTATTTTCACGAGACGAAATTTGAGACAAATATACCTGTGATTTTTAAATGTAATTTCCGGTCATTATGGTGATTTCATTATATTTTCTTCTACATCAAGATATATTGAAAATTTAAACAAATTCTAGGCACAGAGCACTCAATAATACAAGCTGGGAATATTATAAACATGATCAGAAATACATCTAGTGGTGAATTAGTTTTCTGGCCAAAAATGCCAAATTCTCAGACAGTCCAAATTTGGGATTTACCAGTATTTTTCTCAGAAAAAAAAAACACAAAAAAAAAAAATCAATGTTCTTGCCTGTTCTGCTGCTTAATTAGTAGGGTCTCCCCTCTATGGTGTAGATTATGTTTGAGATTCTTTCTGCTAGTTAATCAAAGCTAGAAATAAAGTATCAGCACACCCTGCAAATTGATGATACTTTTTTTCAGGAAGCCTCAACTAGAATAAGCTGCTTAATGAAATGGTATTTTGCTTTCCTGAAACAGAAACATTACTTCCCAATGGCAAAATAAATCAATGTGAATTGAAGTGACAGAACTGCATGTTCAGTGGCATGGACTTCATTTAAACTGTTAGTACAGGCCTGGTTGATTTCTAGTTCAGCTGGTGGCTCCAGACTCTTGTAATTTCTGCTGGGGTGCTTCTTACTTCTCAAGTTCTGTTTGGGATACAGAAACAAGAACGCTAACCCTGTTAACAAGTCATTTACCATCTGCCACTAAAACACAATTTTTAAGGTAATGCACTGTTAGTGCGTTAAACAGTCACCTGAAAAAAACATGAGCTTCCTATCTAGCAAATAATCCTATCCTATTGTTTAACTACAGCAGATTACCTCATACGTGCAAATGACTTATCCAGTGATCCAGCTTTTTAAACAGAAGGCTAACTTCTTAGCATGCTTACCAGTATTTTTTTCTTTTATAGTTTGGCAATATACACAAACACAGAATATATAGAAGTACAGAAGGGAGTAGGGAAGTTATTCAAAGATAAGTGTGCAATAAAGCATACTTGGTGGAATGTTACACTATCTAAATGTAGCACGTACACAGAGGAAATCATCTTTCCTACAAGCTACAGTAACCTTGTTGTTTATTATACAAAGGAAAGGGGTGGCATTCCCTGCAAACAAGTAACAATGGTTGCAAATAATGTCTGCATATGGGGAATTATCTTTCCTCCAAGGCACAGTAACCGTGAGTTAAATAAAATCAAGGAATGGGGTAAACTGCCACAACTCAAATAATGTCTCCAAAAATTGTGTAAATGCTATTTTTTATTGTGTTTTGGCATCTGAAACGGCATTTGCACAACTGTGTGTCCCTCTGCCTTGTGGGTCAAGGGCAACAATGTATCCTGACCTTCTGTATATTGTTACACCTTTACAGTAATTGAAGAAGCAATGTCTTCATAGTCCAAGGTCATGGGATTGTAAAATAAAAACAAAGTGTCAGTGTCAAATAAGTGGGTTGTTGTGTGTAATATATATATATATATATATATATATAAATGATATAAAACAGCTGGATCAAGTAAGTAGGTTTTTGAAGAACCAAGACAGCCGCAACCATAGCCAACTGCTTAATTTGCATTTGCCAAACCAAGCAGTGCTTGAATGAGGTCACTGCAATCATAGTCTGCCTTTGCCCAAAGGTGAAGTGCAGTGATCTCAAAGTTCATTATATTAAACTCACGTGTTACACAAGACATGCCTTTCACAGAAAAGAACAACATTTGAAAGCTGTGTCAATTAATAAC
Organism: Protopterus annectens; assembly: GCF_019279795.1. Taxonomy (NCBI): domain Eukaryota; kingdom Metazoa; phylum Chordata; order Ceratodontiformes; family Protopteridae; genus Protopterus; species Protopterus annectens. The sequence goes on along the minus strand of NC_056728.1, from coordinate 230,318,762 downwards.
TTCCCCCAGCTTTACACTATTTTTGGTGAAACTGCTTTGGCCCTGACACATTCAGTTTAAGGTGAAAGTTATGTATTTATGGACCTTTCCTTCAAGCATTCAAATTACTGTCAGGAATTTCCATAATTTTTCAGGTGAAACCAACTCATATAGATGCCATCCACAATGATTCATTTTGAGTTGTCAAATAAGATTTTTATGTTACTTTTCTCCAAATAAGTAATCAAAATAGCATTTAGTACTAAATAAGCAAATGTGATGCCATCAATAACATAAGACATGGACAAGATACCACACTATTAAAAAATCCCTACTGCTTTGGAAGTAATGTTAAATAACCCATCAAACTGTAGGAAACTAACTTCAGTAGTAAATAAGAAGGTCCATTTCTTGCTAACACCAGAGTGTGAAAAACAGTGTTGCCTTCTTATTATTTTTAATTACTATTTTTATTTTACCTAAAAAAATATTATTCTCCAACCTGTCTACTATAAACATATTCCCAGCAGTGGCAGGTAAAAACTCTAATTAGCAATTTAAAAAATAAAATTATGTAAGAAAAATAAGACAGCTGACAAATCTGTATAGTATGAAATCTAATAAGGTCATCAAATTTCAACATCTGCATAAATCAGCACATCCATGAAAATCCAGTCATTCTGTGGTTAAAAATTATCCTTAAAGTCTTCCTTTTCTATTATATATAAAAAAAAAATAGAACCCTTGGTTCAAGTGAGCAAAAACTAAACAGCTGCCACACAGAAATCTATACTACAGAACTACAGATGATACCACAAAAAGTCAAGTAAACAGATAACAGAACATCAAAATATATTTAAATTTCTTTTCAGAACATTACAAAACATGGACACCTGAATAGGGTGTGTTATCAGTCGCGCTCTGATTTGCTCTCATTAGAGCACAGTTAGACCTGCAGACGTCAAATCAGAGGTAATGTTCCGGAGCGCTTGTTCTAGAGGAGTCAAGTCTTCATCCAGACCACTTTCACCTCCCAGCAATAAAATTATACCTTCTGTACCTCATTTTTCCAGTAGGTCTAGTAAAGTTTGTAATTCAGAATAAATCCAACACTAAAAAATTGCAGATAATAAATATACCCACAGATCATCTTTTTAGTTTGTTTTAATCCAAGTCTTTTTTTATTTACTGTTAATATCCCTGTAGTCCATTGTAAACTTTCTGCACAGATCCTTGGTTTAGTAACTGTTTGACAGCTGAAAAACAAAAGAAGTACAAGTTAAGGATTGGATAAACCACTTTTTTAAATTTTATTTTACTATCATTAAAGTGCTACATCTGTGAAGCCTTAATTGTGAAAGGGCTATGTTAACAGTTCATTTGCTTGTATTTCTTACTCAGAACTAACTTAGACATAAAATACAAATGTTGTGAAAAACAGTGGATGCTATGATAGTGATTTGTATTTATAGCTCCTTTGTCAAACAAATGTAAATATGGTTTACAGTATGAACCCTATGATCACTGCATACTTGAGTGAATACTTCAAAGATAATTTGCTATACCACAATAAAATTCCTTGACAAGGTTAGAAACACTAGGAAAAGCTGCTATAAATTGGCAAACTATTTTTTTTAATAATTGTTAACCCATTCATTTATGTAGTCCTGCTCAGTGTCTAGCAGCTTACACTACCCTCTGGGGGGGGATCTTGCTTTTCTGTGAAAGATGCACCTTGCTGGAACCCTGTAACTTTTATAAGATGGCAGTATTGGCTCCAGTCAAGAGCCAGTACTTTTATATGCCAGCAGTGGAGATTGCAGTCAGTAGCCAATGGGTGACTGATTTTTTTTCCCCTGTTTTTTTTTACTTTCCTTGGTCTCTCTGGTGGCCAGTCCACATACCACTGAATCAAGACTTGCAGTACAACACCAAGGCTGTATGCTTGCTTCTACACACAGTCCCTTGCTACAGGGCACAAATGCTGCTTGGCAGGTCAGGATGTTGAATCACTCTAATTAGCATTGGTCCCTAAAAAGTGATGCTCAAATAGTGGAAAGACCCCTCTCCCCCAACAATGGGCAATGCTGCATCAACCACTCAAAATACTTCCTCCCCAGATACCTCCTCAAACTCAGATCACCGGGGCTGTAGTTAAAGCTCCTTCCATCTGTGCCACACAGCTACCCTCTTCCACTTTGCAATAGCTTTATCAGAAATAATACATTTTTTTCTTCCAAGAGCACCTGCTACAGATAATCTACCTCTATGAAATAACTGCCAGCATTTGAAAAGCACTACCACATAAGCATACCAGATACACTTTGCCGCCAAAAAAGTGCTAACTGTACTGCTTTGTAATAGTATAGACTGCCTCACTCAGAATCTGATTTTTATACACAATTTTGTAAAAAAGGGGTAGAACTGTACACCTCCTTCTGAGTTCAGGATACTGCATTTTTAAGGGGAGGGGCAGATAAAGGAGTTGTGGGGGACAGTATTCCTGTAAGCAAATTATAAACACTAAGACCTTACCCAATACAGAACATTAAGAAAATGAATGTTATGTACTTAATAATGATAGATCCTTTCATCCCAGTCCATCTGATATGACATGGGTCCTCAAGCCCAGGCAATTTAGTGCTCCAGCCTAGAGCCCTTCCATATCTTCCCCTCCCATAATGTCCTCCCCAGCTAGCAAAGATCAAGTTTGGCACATGAATGTAAAGCTCACTTTCACTGCCTTTGATGCAGGAAGAAAGGTCTTTCAGGTCCTACAGACCAGCAAGGAGAAGGAAGATGGGTTGTCGTATCAGATGGACTAAGGGGAAGGGATCCATCATTATGGTAAGCATCTCCAGTCCGTCCAATCTGACATATGGGTTAGAATCCCCAGTTACGCAATTCCTCAGTGGCCTCAAGACAGGAGGACACCATTCAGGATGGAAGCTCTGGCTCTGGAAATACAGTACAACTTGAAATGCTTAAAGGTGCGAGCAGAAGATCATGTAGCTGCTTGACAAACATCATCCAATGATAGAAATCTGAAGAACTTACTGAAGCCACCATGATTCTATTGGAAAGAGCTGTGAGCGTAGAGGACAAAGTTCTGTTGTGGAAGTGTAGATAAAAAAGAAATACAATCAGATAACCATGTTGACAAGCAAATCTTAGAAACCTTCCCCAGCTTGTTCTGCGCGAAAGAAACAGTTGCTAATTTTTTTCTGAGGGGTGCTGTTCTGTGGAAATAGAAACCAAGCTGCCTGTGTAAATTCAATGTATGTAAAATGTATTCGCCTCTATTTGGTAGTTTGGGAAGAACTGTGCAAGATGTATGGGTTAGGAGACGTTAGTCTTGGAAGCCACTTTTGGAACAAAGGAGTGGTGGTTTCCTAAAGGTGACCATATCTTTGTGAACACAATATAAGGAAAAACAGAAAACAGGGTGTCTAGTTCTGAATTCCTCTTAGCCAAAGTGATAGTCATTCAAAAAACAGATTTCCAGGAAAAGAAATTCAACTCTGCAGATGCTGTTGGTTCAAATGAAGGTCTGGATAAAGTTTCCAAAACAAAGATAAAGTCCCACAGAGGAAGCAGGATCCTTTGGGGGGGGGGGGTCACAACTGGAAGGTACAATACATAGTCTATGAGGAGCCAGTGAAGTGTCCTGAAAGCAAATGTGAAAAGAAAAAATAGCTGCCAACTGTAAATAAGGATGACAAAAACTGTAGCACATCTTCAACAAAAGATGAAAAGGGTTTTATATTCTGAGATTCAGCCCATACAGCAAATCTTTTCCATTTACTGTGATAGACTAAGTATAAATGACTTTTGGGAAGTTGTGAATATGTAGATCACATCAGTAGGAGGAGATGTATCAAGTGCTGGGAACTGGTGAAACAAAGCTGGTTTGGAATGTCAAGGTGAGATTCCCTGGAAAGATGAGAGATAAGATTTGCCAGAGTATTGAAGAGCTAAAGGGGATCCTTCAGGTAAGGTTTGCGGAGAGGGAACCATATCTGTCTAGCCCAAAAATGGGCTATAAGGATAACGGTGGTCTTGCACCAAACAGCTTTCTGTATGAACTTGCCTAGGAGTGGTACAGGGGGAATAGGCATAAAGTACACAGCAGGCCAATGATGGGACAGAGTATCCCTGGGGGTCTGCTGGAATGGGAGCCATAAAGGGGTCCAAATTCCTATGCCTGGCCCAGATAGAAAAACATTTCCATTTACTGCTGTAGACTTTCCTGGTAGAAGGCTTATGTGCCACCACCAGGATGGATTTAAGTGCGGATGAGATACCGGGAGCCCTAGCCACTAATGGAACTAGATAAACCAAGCTGAAAGCTTGAGGTCATCCAGATTCGGAGTTTTCAATCCCGAAGGATGAGAAATCAGATCCGGAATGGGATCTAAGATCCAAGGAGGGGCTATGAGATGAGACCGCAGGTATGGGAACCAGGTTTGATGAAGCCAGAATGGGGCTATGAGGATAACCTTGCTCCCCAACCGACGAGCTTTCTGCAAGAATTTTGTCATTAAGGGGAGAGGAAGATAAGCATAAAGAACACCGGATGGCCAAGCATGAACTAGGGCGTCTCTGGGGATCCCCCCCGGTGGGGGGATTAGAGCAAAAAACTCGCTGCACTTTGCGTTTGAAGGTGATGCGAACAGATTGCAGCAAGGTTGACCCCATTTGAGGAAGATTTGTTTTGCTACTAAGGGGTTCAGAGACCACTCGTAAGGTGAGAGGATAGTTCAACTCAGCTTGTCCGCTAAAATGTTGGACCGACCCGGAATGTGCATTGCTAGCAGAAAACGGTTGGTGGATATCGCCCACTCCCAAACTCTCATGGCCTCTCGGCAAAGAGGGTAAGACCTGGCCCCCCCCTGTTTGTTGATGTACCAGACCACTGACATGTCTGTCTGAATTGCAATAGTCCCTAGAGGAAGAAGGGCATGGAGAGCTTGCAACGCTGAAGCACTGCCCTCATCTCCAGAACATTGATATGCAGAATGGTCTCTGTTAGGGACCACGTGCCTTGGACAGTTCTGCCCATGCAATGCCCCCCCACCCTAGGTGAGAAGCGTCCGTGGTCACCGTGGCTTGGGGTAGAGGCATCAAAAAGGGCCGCCCTTCCCGAAGCTCTCGGGAATGGAGCCACCAAAGCAGGGATTCCCTGCAAACCCTGCTGAAGGGAATCGGGGAGTCCAACGGATGTCAAAGGATGGACCACTGAACCTGCAAGGTCCATTGAAGAACCCTCATGTTCAAGCGGGCTAGGGGTGAAAGGTTGATAGCTGCCGCCATATAACCTAGGGCCCTCAGGACTAATTCCGCTGGTGGGGCCGGAGACTGTAGAAGTGCTAAAACGTGGAGAGTTAGGTTGCGGAGTCTGTCTGACGTCAAGAAGGCCTTGGACTGAAGAGTGTCTATTCTGGCCCCTATGAAGTCCAGGACCTGAACAGGCTGAAGGGACAATTTTTTGTAATTTATAGCGATCCCCAACTGGTGGGCCAAAAGCAGGAAACAATCCCTGGCTGAGCATAGTAGGTGCCTGGTGGGAGCGGCGAGGAGCCAGTCCAGGTGAGGAAAGTCCTGTATTCCCTGAAGCCTCATGTGGGTCGCTACAACCGCCATGACCTTGGTAAACACCCTGGGGGCTGTGGTGAGGCCAAAAGGGAGGACCCTGAACTGATAATGACTGGCCCCCAACCGAAAGCGGAGAAACCTCCTGGATCACCTAGTACGTATCCTTGAGGTCTATAGAGCAAATCCAGTCGTTCTCCTGCAGAAGGGGGGGGGGAGAATAGATTGAAGAGTGACCATCCGGAATTTCCCGTGGCAATGAACAGGTTCAATGAAGACATGTTGAGAATTGGCCTTAAGTCCCCCGTCTTTTTTGGCACCAAAAAGAACCTGGAGTAATTGCCTGACCTGGACTGGCCTGGGGGGACATGCTGGATGGCTCTTTTTTTTAGCAGCTCTTATCTCTAAAGCCGCCGCCTCCCTCTGACTGGGTGGGACATCGGGGAGGCACCCCAACTGAGGGGGAGGATTTACGAAGGGGATAGAATAACCTCTGGATATTATTCGGAGCACCCAGTGATCTGTCGTGATGGACTCCCAATGTGCTAGGTGTTCCGAGAAATGCCCCCCGAATGCCTCCAGAGAGGAGCAGCCGGGCAACTCCTCAGGGTTGCTGCACAGGTCAGTCAGAAAAAGGTTCCCTTGACCCGAAATTCTTCTGCCTCCCCTCTGCCTCTGGGCCGGCGTCCGTCTTGTCCTACCCTGCCTCTGAAGGATAAAGGGTCTGGAGCGTAACAGGATTGTTGAGATTTCCGGAACCACATCTTCTTTTGTCCTCTCTGGTTTCTGGAAGAGGACCTTTGAGGAGCCGATAAACGGATTCCGATGGCAGACAACATCTTCCTGTCTTTCTCGCTCTGAAGCAGCGTATCGCGGACGGTCTTGCCAAACAGCGTAGAACCGTCAAAGGGAGCTTTTGCAAAAGACGCCTTGAAGGGTTCCGCAAAGTCGCAAAGACGGAGCCAGGCGTGACGCCATAATGAGATGCCTGCTCCACTGGCTCTAGCCGCCCCCTCTATGGCATGGGAGAGCCGCATAGATGTGTTGGATATTGATTTTAGAGTGGCCATTCGTGCTGAGAAGGTTTGTTTGTCCACGGCTGACATGGACTCCGGGGATGATCCAGCGTACTCTTTCAGTAGATCCCGCTGAAGCTTAATCACATGTGCCAAGTAGTTCAGTGCCCTTACAGAGAAGGTGGCTGAAGCAAACATCCGCTTTTCAATGTGGTCCATCGTCCGAGACTCCTTGTCGGGAGGATGGACCGAGGAACTATCCTGCGCCAGTTCCTTCTTGGTGGCAGCCGCCAACACCATGGCATCTACTGGGGAAACTTTACTCCACGCTGTCCTGTCTGTCGGGGGACTAAGGATCTTATCTGGTCTCCAGGGGATCGGCTCTACAGTGTCCGTGGCTCCTTCCATGCCCTGGTAGCAATTAGATCTACCAGGGGGTCGGCCGGAGGGGACACCCAAGAGGTAGACGGGCCTGCGTCAAACGCCTCCAGAAACACAGACTCATCCGATTAAGGTTTTTGGGCTGACCACCCCCTCTAATGTGCAGCATCTCCATAATGTCTCCAAATGAGACATTCTCGGGGGGGTGACCTGTGGGAAGTGTCTTCCGTGAGGGACTCGGGGGAGTCCAAGTGCCTCCTTTTACACTTTCGTTTGTAAGGAACCTCCTCGGGGGGGGGGTTGTCTGAGGAGGGCTCACCAACCGGGTCTTGTTCCTCTACAGGAACCATCTGGGACGTAGACGCAGTCTGTCCCTAGGGCCGGATGATGGAAGACAGGCCCATCTGCAAGGGAATGGCGGGTGGATCTGTAGCATGAGCCTGGGGCCTCGAATCCCTCGAGAGGACCCTCTCCACCACGTTGAAGGCCGAAGGTGAACTGCTCTCCCTGGGATCCGAGAGCAGCCCCATCAGATCCGATGTGTGGATCGGCGCCGAAGTGATCGGACCCGAAAGAGAAGTGTGCTCCAACCGCATCTGTGACAAAGACACACTCACCCCTCCGGATCCGAGGCTCCGCTCATGGCCCCGAGAGCTCGGATCCGAAAAAGGACCCGATAAACTCAAGGGTAAGGCCGGCGTCGATGGCTCCGAAACCCGATAATGGATCAGAGAAGGAGCAATGGGGGTAAAGAAGGGGGCCGAGCTCCCCCCCAGAGGGGGGGGGGGGGCAAAAGCACTCCCATCTGCATCTGGGCCTGAAGGAAGCAATGCATCATCTGGTCCATGTCCGCGTCAGAAAGACTTCTTGTCGATCTAGAAGCCGCCGAGGCTGGCCAGGAAGGCGGCCTTGATGACCTCAAAGGCGGCCGGGGCTCCTCCTCCGGCTCCGGAGAGAAACGTGGGGAACGGAGCCGAGAGGGGGAAGACCCGGAGACCTTCAAGGGAGAACAGAGCTGCTTAGCTGGCGGGGCTGAGGGGGCAGAATCGGCCCGGCTCTTGCGGCTCCTATGCCTCTCCCTGTCCTTGTCTTTCTCTTTCGCCTTCTCTCTCTCTCCTTTCTTTCTTTCTAGGGTCCCTCTCTCCCTGGGGCACAGTGGGAGTTTGAGTCCCGGCCAGGGGAGCAGGAACCATTGGCTGAACAGCTGCAGCTGCGGCTGGTGCCACTGAGGGAGAGGAGGAAGTAGAATCCGCGGGCAAAAGGCCCGCTAAGATTAACTTGGTCTTCCTGTCCCTCAAAGCCCGGGGGTTAAAGGCTGCACAAATCTGGCAGCCTGATGATAAATGAGCAACCCCCAGGCAAAGAACGCACTGAGTGTGGCCATCGGCTGGGGACAGCTTATGGCCACACTCAGAGCATTTGGAAAAAATGGCCTTAGGGCCTTCGGCCATGACTAACTCAAAACACACACCCTCACACACAGATAAGGGGAAGGGAAAACGCCAAGTCTAACGAACTACTTAAACCAAATTAAACTAAATTAACTTAAGGGGTTGCTAACACACACGCGCACACAATTTAACTTGAAAATACAGAGAAAAATCCTATTCAAAAACTCACAAAATCGCCAGGAGCTTGTCACTCATGCTTCTAGAAGCCGCGGCAAACAAGATCTGAGGACTGGAGGGAGGTAGCAGGGTAAGGGGGAGGAGCTTGCAGCTCAGATCTCTAGCTTGGATAGCTGCCAGCTCGGATCCAGGTCGGATCCGATACCCACAGGTTGCTGAACAAATGAAGTTAACTACTTCAGATCGGAAAATTAACTGCTGCACTTGGTGCTCTAAGGGTCACAAATAGATTGCAGCACGGTTTGCCCCAGCAACTGAAAATCTCCCCAGTAATTCCTGGATTCAGTGACCACTTGTGAGGCAACAGGAGTTTCCTGCCGAGCCTGTCCAGTAGACTACTGAACCTTCCAGGGATGTGTGTTGCCATTAAAAATCAGAGAGAGGCCTTCAACCACTATCACACTCTCATGGCCTTGTTACAAAGTGGATAAGATATGGTTCCCCCAAGCTTGTTTATGTATCAGATCATTGTCATATTGTCCGTCTGTATGTTTATCAATCTTAGAGGACAGCTCGGTAATTCCTGCAACATAACTGCTCTCATCTCCAAAAGATTTGAGAAGACGAGCCTCTGATTCTGATCAGAAACCATGGAACATTCTCCCTTTGCAATGTCTCCCCCAAGAGAGGATGCATCTATAATTACAGCTGCTACTGGTAAAGGGACCTGCAAAGGTCTGCCTGTGGATACCGGAGGAGAATGAAGCCACGAGCTTAGATGAGTTCTGCACGATGCAGTTTGTACGACGGGTTGACAAAGGGAATCATACTTAAGAGACCACTGTGACTGGAGCAGCCATGTAGAATCCTCATGTGGTAATAAGCAAACTGCACCATTAACTTGATGATGCCATGAGGCCCAAATCTAATCATGCTGGAGGACAGTGAAACTCCAGAATATTTTATATTACAGTCCTCAATGATGAGATTCTGTCCTGTGGCAGACAGATCAGAGTTACAGTTGTGTCTAGGTGGCACCTCAGAAAGACTAAACACAGAGAGAGATTCAGGTTGAATTTCTCCAGATTGACAGAAATGTCTAGGAAAGCACAAAGTTGGAGCAATCCCTTGCTTGTACAAAAGACTCCTTGGAAGAGGCAGCTAGGAGCCAGTCATCCAGATAAGGGAAAATGTTGAATCTCAGAAGACATGGATGAACTGCTACTACTGCCATGTATTTGATGAACACTCTGAGGGCTGAGGCGACAGAAAGGTAGGGCTCTGAATTAGTAATGACTGGCTCCTAAGTGGAAGAATAGAAATCTCCTGTATGGACTCCTTTCTATTTTTATGTTATAGTAAGCATCCTAGAAATCTATACAGCACATCCATTTGTTCTTTTAAGGACAGGAAATAACTGACTGCACCAAGACCAGAAGCAGGTCTTTTTGACATTCTTGTTGAAGTTGAGGAAACTTCGGTCCAGGTTGAGCTGGAGGTCCTTTGTTTTCTTTGGAACCAAAAAGAATTTTGAATAAAATCCTGACCTAGTGCCAACCTCCTGGATGGCACTTTTTTGCAGAGGAGAATGAACTTGTTGCATAGCAGCCTCTGCCTAACTGGGTGGGACATCTGGCAATGGAAGAGGAGAGGGTGGGAAAGTTTCAAAAATGGAATGCAGTAACCTCTGGATATGATCCATTTACCCATTTGTCTTTTCTGATGGCAAGCTACAAATGAGGGTAGAGGGACATGCATCCCCAATTGCCTCCAGAGTGGAGCAGTCAGGCAAACTTTCAGAGATTCTGCAGACGCTTGTCAGAAAAGGGATCATGGAAACCCTGATTTTGCAGACAAACTTGGTCTCTGGGCCTTCTAAAGTGGCCTCCTCTGCCCCAGTCACCTCTGTTAGAAGGAGAGTCATACTTGATGCCCAGGCTTATGAAACCAGGGTAGGGAAGACTCTTTGTTTTTAAGCTGAGGGGTCTTGTATTTCACTCCTACTACAGACAGGGTCTTGCTGTCCCTGCTTGCTCTTTTGCATCCTTTCCTTCACTGTGGAACCAAACAGGGGGATTCCTTCAAAGGGGGAGTTTGTGAAGGTCTCTTTAAAGTTATCGTAAAAATCACACAAACCCAGCCAAGATGGGAATCTTATAGCAATGCACACCCTGACTGCTCTCGCCACTCCATCTGACACATTATACAACAGACACATGGAGAGGTTGATAATGTCAAGCATTATTGACAGAGTGGTTTGGAGCTGCTTCTGCGACTCTGGCTTAATAGGATTCTTCAGAACCAATAATGCTTGCCAAGTGACATCCCGCTGGAATCCTATCATATGAGCAGAGTAGTCCACAGTTCGAATGGCAAGGGAGCTGGAAGTGTACAGACACTTCTCCAGTTTATCTATTGCCTGAGACTCCTTGTTGGGTGCATGGATGAAGGAAGAGTCTTCAGGCAACTCTTTTGTAGTGATTGTTGCAACTATGGAGTCTACCAGAGATGTTTTTGCCTAGAAAGGTTCATCTTTATGAATGTGGACAATTTTATCCAGCTTCCTTGGAACCGACTTGCAGTTGTCAGGTTCCTGCCAAGACTTCCTCAACTCCAACTCTACTAGCTTATCAGTGGGAGGGAACACCCAGGACATAGGAGTCAATCTATACACCTCTAACAATGCTGCCTTGTCCTGAGAGGGAAGTTTGGTGGGCCAAGATACCCTCTGTCAAATGAGCTCCAGGATCTTTCTGAAGGACATGAATTAGTCGGTATCTGAACTGACCGACTCTGTTGGTGAGTCCACATGCTTCCTCTTACGTGCCTTTTTCTTTGGTGGGTCAAGAGATGAGGCTTCCTAGTCTTCAGAGGGCTGTCTCTGTGCCAGGGCAGTCTGTCTGGGGTCAATGGAATGCACCTGACCAGAAGATGCCTTTACACAAGTCAACACCACTGAGTGAGGGTCAAGGGGGAAAACTGCAGTCAGTGAATCCTGTGGATCTGCCTTGTGTGCTGAAGAAAAGATCCTCAACACCCAGAAAGCCACACCAACCTCTAGGAGATCCAAGGACATTGCAACCATGGTAGGATCCAACAATGCAAGAGAAGAGTGTGAAAGACCAGAGGGGAATCCTTTGGTCTGCCCTAGTGGCCGACACTGAGAAGAGAATCGGATTTGAAGCCTCAAGGGTAGTTCTCAGACGAAAGCAATGCAGGTACCCACCTGGGTCATTTGCTCCAAGCCTCTGATACTGGATCCAACAAGAATGGAGCCAGTTCAGTCAGATCAAAAAACCCCAGAGCCAATGAAGTATGTACCAAAGGGTGGTAGGTCACAGGATCTGATTGACAATCTAGATCTAAAGAAAATGGTGCCAAAGGACAGACCATTGAGGGAGCCTGAATAAAGGTAAAGTGGATTGATCCAATTGGTTTTGGAGCCTATGCAGTTGCAATGACCCTCATTCTCAATTTGAGTCTTCAGAGACGTCTGTACAAGGCAATCCAAGTCAACTTCCAAGGTACTTCTGTAGGACCCGAAGAAAGGGTTGGAGAAGGTCTTGAAGCTGGTCTACCTAGTTTCTTAGGAGTCCTGGATAATTACAGAAACCCCTATCTCTAAATCTGGTGAAGTGTAGGCAGGGGTCCAAGAAGCATGTTCCTTGATCCTCAGAACCCTGTGGGTGGACAACAGAGCCAAAGATTCACTTGGGACATTTTTTCAGATCACAGTCCTTAGCCTTAGAGGGGTTATTGCCAGACTTTTGGTTTTGTCATTTCTGGATCCTGTCAAAGAAGTCCCTTTACAATGAGCCTGTTCCTTCAGTAAGCATGTGCCCTGCAACCAAAGGCAGCACAAATGTCGCATTAAGATGAGAAATCCCCAAACAAAAGTACAGTTTTGTACCTACCATAAATGTAGATGTTCGAGTGCTAATACAGCTGCAGTCATAACAGATGGGTTTTCCTGCCGTCATGCGGGTCCTCGGTCGGCCGAATTCCAAAGTCTAGGTCTGGCATCGGTTGTCGTCGCTTCTTCCCTGATGTCAGTGCGACAGGGGTATAAAAGAACCAGCCAACGCCATTTCCTTCAGTTTTTCTTGCCCCAGATGTCAGGTGCCCCCAGAAGGAAGGCAATACATAAATTTATGTAATAATGCAATGCAATATAATCAAAAAACAGTAGTTGCAAGCAAATACACCATAAATTAATACCCCAATCAGGTTGTATGAGGAGGTGTTAGCCAATCGGCCTGTCCCAAGAGGGGAAGGAGGGAGGGAAACCTGGACAGCAGCTGTATTAGCACTCGAACATCTACATTTATGGTAGGTACAAAACTGTACTATGTTCATCGTGCATACAGCTGCAGTCATAACAGATGGGTAGAATCCCAAAGCTACAAAAGGGGTGGTAGGCACTAGCTGGAACTAGGAGGAGCCAGGATGCCCTGAAAGACTGCAGTGGCAAAGCCTGCTCTAGTTTTGAGTATAATGGTAGGTGATAGTGCTTGGAGAAGGTATGCACAGAACTCCAAGTGGCTGCTTCCAAAATATCTTTGGTAGGAACCCCTCTGAGGAAAGCTGCCGAGGTAGCTGTGGCCCTTGTGGAGTGAGATCTGATGCCTTCAGGTACAGTTTTACCATGAAAAGAGTAACAAAAGCGTATGCAGTGGGCTATCCATTTTGAGATTGTCTATTTGGAAATTGGCTTCCCTTGAGCACCTGTAGCATAGGACATAAAGAGTTGCTCTGATTTTCTGAAAGGCTTTGTTCTGTCCAAATAATAACGCAGCTGTCTGTGGATGTCCAAGGAATGTAGTAGTCTCTCCCCTTTGTTTTGAGGATTAGGGTAAAAGGTAGGTAAGTGGATAGCCTGATTCAAAGCTACCCTGGATACCACCTTTGGCATAAAGGACGGATTGGTTCATAAGGAAACTCTGTCCTGATGGAAAATGATGAAAAGCTGCACAGCCATGAGGGCTTGTAGTTCCGATACCCTGCGAGCTGAGGTGATAGAGTGATGGAAGGCTGTTTTCCAGGACAAATATTGCAATTCTGTTGAGGCAGCTGGCTCAAAAGGAGGCAAGGTCAATTTTTCTAGAATGAAATTGAGGTCCCAAGCAGGTACTGGTCGTTTCCTTGGGGGTTTTATATTCTTAGTCCCTCTGAGGAACTGTCTTAAGAGGGGGTGAGAGAATAAAGGAGGATCAGTGTTGTATTCTGCAGAAATGTCTGAGGCATGGATTTTGATGAAGGAGAATGAAAGTCCACTGCTTAGCATCTCAGCTAGATACTGTAACATTTGAGGTAAATTCAGTATTCCAGGATTCTGGCCCTTTTTCTCATTCCAAGCACAAAACCGTTTCCATTTTGCGGAGTAAGCTTTTCTAGTAGAAGGCCTTCTGGCCTCCAAAATGACATCCTGCACCTCCTTGGAGAGTAGGGTCTGTTGTGAAGTTAAGGAATCTTCCATGCGGCCAGATTGAGTGTTTTCAGCTGACTGTGAAGAGTTTTGAAGCTGTGCTGAGTCAGAAGAAGAGGCATTAGAGGTAGGGTCCATGGTGGGGAATGTGTCAGGCTCCTCAGGAGTGGGTACCAGTGTTGTCTTGGCCAGTCTCGAGCAATGAGAATCATCTTTGGTCTGTCTGCTCTGGTTTTTAGTAGAACTTTGGGCAGCAGAGGAAGAGGTGGAAAGGCATAAACTGTCATTGTTGTCCAACTGAAAGATAGTGCGTCCACTCTCCAGGCCTGTGGATGAAAAGTCCTTGAGCAGAATTGGTGATTTTTGCGGGAGGCAAAGAGATCTATGTCTGGCCTTCCCCATGCTTGAATTATCTCTGTAAAAACTTGAGGATGCAACTTCCATTCGTGTGAATCTGTCATATTTCTGCTTAGGTTGTCTGCCAGCGTGTTTTCCTTGCCTGGCAAGTACTGTGCTTGAAGTTCGATTTGTAATTCCAGAGCCATGTTCCAATGTATGAATGGGTTCCTCCCTGTTTATGTACCACATTACTGTGGTGCTGTCTGTCCTTATCAATAGTTGACCTGGATGCAGAAGGTCTTTGAAAGCTATAATAGCATTTATTACTGCTAGCATTTCCTTTTGATTGATGTGTAGGTGCTTTTCTTTTTGGGACCATTTGCCCTGAATGCACCGATCTGTCATGTGCTCCCCCCCAGGCGTAGTCCGAGGAGTCTGTTGTGATGACTTGATTTGCTCGAGGCTTGCAGAATGGGAGACCTGTGTTTCTTTGGCATGCTTGAGCCCACCACAGAAATTCCTTTTGAAGACATGGAATCAGTGGTATTACTGTTTCCAAACTGTGACTGTGTTGAGACCATAGGTTTTTCAGGTACCATTGAAGTTTCCTCATATGCAGCTTTGCACATGGGATTAGTAGGATGCAAGATGCCATGAATCCCAGAGCCTGCAGGATTTTCCTTGCAGTCAGCCTGGTGAAATTTGCTAGTTTTCTGAAGTATTGAGTTGGTTGCCCCTGTTTCTCTGGTGTGAGGTAGGCCATCTGGGTGTTTGTGTCCAAGTTGGCACCCAGGAAAATTATTGTTTGAGAGGGTATTAGCCTTGATTTCTTTTTGTTGACTGTGTATCCCAGAGAATTCAACAACATTATTACAAAAGCCAGATGTTTCAGAAGTATGTGCTTGCTGCCCGCTTGGATCAGGCAGTCGTCCAAATATGGGTATATTTGTATCCCTTGAAGTCTGCAGTAGGCAATTACTGATGCCAGGCATTTCGTGAATACTCTGGGCGCAGTAGATAAGCCAAAGGGCAATGCAGAGAATTGATAATGGGTTGAACCTGCAAGAAATCTGAGGTATCTTCTGCAATCTTGTCTGATTGGGACATGCAGGTATGCCTCCTTGAGGTCCAATGTTACCAGCCAAGACTCCTTGCCCAGCATGGGAAGAAGCTGCTGTAATGTGAGCATCTTGAATTTTGTCACGAGTAAACATGTGTTTAGGATGGATAGGTCCAAAATAGGTCTCCAATCTTTTCCCTTCCTTGTTAACAGGAATAGTCTGGAGTAAAAACCTTGACCTTGTTCTCGTGTAGGTACCTCTTGAATAGCTTTCATGTCCATGAGATCTGAAATTTGTTTTTGTGCCTCTGCCCTTTGATTGTGTGGTGTCTTTTGTGACAATATGCCAATTTTTCGAAAATAATACCAGTTTTCCACCTAAAGGTGCTGCCACTTGAGCCTTGCTTGGCATGCAAAGGAGAAAGTCATTGGTTCTGCTTTCTGAATGGCTGTGAAATATCCTCACCACCTCTTTGTGTAGGAGCTTGCCATTGTCTGCATCTAAACGATCCTTGAGATTGCCCTCTGCCCCTCGGGCGCCTGTATCTACCTCTTTGGGGTCTGTCCGTGGCTGGAAAGGACCAATTTTTGGAAGGCCAATTTCTACTGAAACGTGGAGGTTGTACCTGTAGGAAATCTTTCACTGTTTGCATTGATTTAGCCTTTTCCTCCATTTTCTTTAATACCTCCTCAGCTTTAACACCAAATAATACATCTTTTTGCAGAGGGGCATCTAGTAATTTAGCTTTGACATGATCTGGCAAGGTTTGCTCTTTGAGCCAGGCATGTCTACGTATGACTGATCCTGTGACAGCAGCTCTACATGAGGCCTCTAAAGCATCAAAACCACATTGCAAGGTATGTTTACCCACTTGTTCTGCACTATGCATCAAATCCTGCAACTCCTTCAAGTCTGGTTGTTCAGGTTGTGACATTTTGCTTCTTAACTGTGATAACAGAAACTGTTGGTACTTTAACATATGGAACTGGCAGTTTAATGCCCTCATGGTTAAGGTGGCCAAGGTGTATACCTTTTTCCCCCACCTTTCTAAAGCTCTGGAATCTCTCTCTGAAGGTAATGGATTTTTAGCAGTGGAGGCCTTAATTCCCTTGGGACCCTGTGAAATAGTTTCTGGGTCAGCCGCATGGCTTTTGTATAGGAATTGGTGCGAGTCAGGAACCCGGTAATACCCGTCAGGCTTGACTGGGGCTGGAGGTAGAGAGTCTGGGTTAAGGCAGGCCTCCGAATACACATCATCTAGAATGTCTAAGACAGGACGTATAGCCAGAGGCCTGTGCTGAGGGAGCAAGAGAAAATCCCTAAGCCTTTTCTTGGAGTCTGAGTACTCCTGGCCTTCCCAGTGGAAGTGTTCCCTCAAGGTATGCAAGGTTTCCCCAAAAGAGTAATCCTCAGGGGGGGGAGACAGAGGGAATGGACTCCTCTGCATCAGAATCTTCAAAAGGGGAGTAAGAATGTTCCTGGTCATCAGAATGCTCTGAAATAATGGAGGCCTGGTCCGAGGAGGGGGATTCTTCCTCCACTCTGGGCCTTTTGTCCGGGGGGGGGGGTTGAGAACCCCTGATAAAAGTAATCAAATCCTCAGCCATTTTGAGCATCTGCTTTTTAGGCATGGGGCCTTGAGAAGGGCCCTGTGGAGCTTGTCTCTTAGTATGCATGGTTGCTTTAGACTTAGTGAAAGCCTTGATGGAAAAAGAAAAGGAAGGCCTGAAGACACTTTGAGAGGTGGCAGACCTGTCTAAACTCTGAGTTTCAACACCAAGAGTGGCTTCGGTATCAGTAGTCAGGGTGTGGGCCGAAGAGCCTGCGACCTCGGGTACAGAAGACACCACCAATGAAGTGTCGTCGGTAGTCAGGGGCTGCGTAGGCACCTCACTGAGAACCGGACCACCTGTAGTCGGCTTTGGCGTGGTGTCGGTAGAAGCCACGGACCTCGTATGTTGGTCCTTATCTTTGCGTCTTTTACTCAAAACTGAAGTCGGAGTATCCGACGACATAATGTAATTAAATTTTTTGCCAAAAAAGTGTTGGGCGAACTCCGCCCGACACTTAATGGTGCGTCTGTTGAATGTAGCACAAAAACGACAGGCCGAGACGTCGTGGTCTGGGCCTAAGCAAGGAATGCAGAGGGAATGAAAATCCTTATGCGGTATTTGCTTCCCACATGAAATGCAATTATTAACTTTGTCTGACATCGGTCTGAGGCAAGAAAAGTTTCCCCAACGGGGTACTTAGCTTTCAAGAAGACTTCGGTTACAAAATATTCGTAATCTCAGGAGCTGGCCGACCGGCACTTGCGAACTGCTTCTGCTTCGGGCACCGCGCGGCAAGAAAGACTGGAGAAAATGGCGTCGGCTGGTTCTTTTATACCCCTGTCGCACTGACGTCAGGGAAGAAGCGACGACAACCGACGCTGGACCTAGACTTTGGAATTCGGCCAACCGAGGACCCGCCTGATGGCAGGAAAACCCATCTGTTATGACTGCAGCTGTATGCACGATGAACATCTAAACAGAGGTCATGAAGATCTTGTGGGGGAATTTTGTGTCCACATTTGGAACACTTCTTGAAGCCAGTAGCCTTCTCCATACTATACACCAACATTGCTAAGAAAACAGGAGCACAAAAGCACTACTGTGAACGGAAACACTCAAAGTATTTTAAACTAGAATTAGCTAACAGACGTAAGCTATCTAGAAGACAAAATCCAATACTGACAACAAACTAAACTTGTACTTCAGGTTATTGTGCTTAAACAGCTATAACCCCTAAACTATTTAATGGCTTTACTATAGGAAAGGTGGTAAGAAAGACTGCAACAAGGCCAAGAAAGGAAGGGTTGAACTAAACTCTACATAATAATCCAAAAGTTAGTTTTAACAAATTAAATAGTTATATACAAAATCTTAACAGTAACTAGTCCAAAGGGCCAAAACTATCTACTCAAAAAAAAAAAAAAATACTAATAAGAAGCGGAGCACTTATTTGTGAAGATCAGGTCGCAACTTTTGAAAGGAGGCAAAAGAGATCTGAGATAGTCGGGGGTCAGGGAGCAGAGCATAATAGGAAGGGAAGTATTTAGAAAGGCTCAAAGTTGGAGCACTAAATTGGCTGGATCAGATCCGAGTGGAGGCTCACAAACCCATATGACAGATCAGACAGACTTGATTAATAGGATCCTATAGCGGTATTGCTGCCCTATAGCTAGCTATAAACATTAACAGATACAAGGTGATGACGTTTTAAAGGATCAGACAGATAACAGAATCATATAGATCCTTAAGCCTACTTTCATGTTGTGGAAAAATAAATATTGGATAAATTATTGTCAGAACTGGATAGATTGGAACTTGAAACCATACATCAGCATGCAGATCTATTACCACCTGTAACATGATGTTCTATAACAATATAACAGCAGCCATAAATGAAAAATTGCGCTGTGATGTTATTTTTATAGATATAACTTCAGCATTTGACAGGATCATACACAAAACACTGATCAATAAATTAGATCAACTAGATTTTGATGTCCTCTTGATAAGATGGATAGCTGCATGGCTTACAAATAGGATATGGCAAGTCTCATACAGTAACTGGACAGTTGAAATCCTAAGTTACAGTCAGGGTGTCCCACAGAGCTCTGTCCTAGGACCTTACTTGTTTAGATTGTAACTTTCAGACCCAACTTTTTCATCTGACGTGTTCTACAGTCTATATGCAGATGACCTGAAATTGGGTAAACTGATTACACGTGTTACAGATAAGGCAAGTCTCCAAAATAACTCAACTAAATTGACCATTTGGGCACAGGAGAATAATATGATGATAAATTCATCAAAAACTAAGCATACGAAATTTGGGGGACATAAATTGAAAGGTGAATATTTAATACAACACACAGTGATTGAAAACTATAGACTCATTTATGGCTTGGGTATATGGGTAGATCCAGCTATTAGTTTTTCTAATCATATCAGCCAATTGGCTAATTATAGTTATAGAAAGTACAGTTTTGTACCTACCATAAATGTAGATGTTCGAGTGTATACACTGCTGCAGTCATTACACTTGGGTTATCCTGCCGTCAGGCAGTTCCCCAGTTGGCCTGAGTTCCAAAGTCTTGGTCCGGCGTCGGTTGCTGTCACCTCCTCCCTGACGTCAGTGCGACAGGGGTATAACAAGATGCAGCCGATGCCATTTTCTTCAGTTTTTCTTGCCCCAGATGTCAGGTGCCTCTAAATATGTAGGCAATTCCAATTGCTAATAAAACATACATAAGAAAAGCAAAAAACAATTTACAGCTACCAGTAAATACTCCCCATAGGTAGTAAGGGTAGAAGACATAGTACGTGCCAGCCAGTAAGAGGGGAAGGAGGGAGGGTAACCTGGACTGCAGCAGTGTATACACTCGAACATCTACATTTATGGTAGGTACAAAACTGTACTATGTTCATCGTGTTACACTGCTGCAGTCATTACACTTTGGTAGAATCCCAAAGCTGAGGAAGGGTGGCTGATCCTATAAGGCATTAGGGATGGCTATAAGGCCCTGCAGCACTGCAGTGGCGAAGCCAGCCCTGGATTTAGAGTATAGAGGCAGATGGTAATGCTTGGTGAAGGTGTGTACAGAACTCCAAGTTGCTGCTTCCAAAATATCCTTGGTAGGTACTCCCCTGAGGTAGGCAGTTGAAGTGGCTGTTGCCCTGGTGGAGTGAGATCTAACGCTGCTATGTACAGGTTTTCCATGGTATGTGTAGCAGAAACATATATGATGTCCTATCCATTTTGAAATCGTCTGTTTTGAAATGGCTTTTCCCTGTGCTCCTACAGCATATGCTACCAATAATTGCTCAGATTTTCTGAAAGCTTTGGTTTTGTCCAAGTAGAAGCGTAACTGCCTGTGAATGTCCAAAGAGTGCAGTAGTGTCTCCCCTTTATTCTGTGGTTTAGGATAAAAAGTTGGCAGGTGAATAGTTTGGTTTAGAGCCACACTGGATACTACCTTTGGCATAAAAGTAGGGTTAGTTCGTAAAGACACCCTGTCCTGGTGGAAAATGAGGAAAGGTTCCACTGCCATTAGTGCCTGTAATTCTGAAACTCTTCGTGCTAATGTTATTGCCAGGAGCACAGCAGTTTTCCAAGAGATATATTTTAATTCTGCTGTGTTGACTGATTCAAAAGGTGGTAAAGTTAACTTCTCCAAAACAAAGTTGAGGTCCCAAGTTGGAGTAGGTGCTCTACGGGGCGGTCTTATGTTTTTAGCCCCTCTGAGGTACTGTTTTAACAGAGGATTAGAGAAAATTAGTGGATCCATGTTGTAATGAGCAGAGATGGCAGAGGCGTGGATCTTGATGGATAAGGAGAGTCCTTTGTCCAGCATCTCAGTTAAGTATTGTAGTATCTGAGGAATGTTTGGGACAAGAGGGTCAAGGCTGTAAGCTTGGTTCCAGGCACAGAATCTCTTCCATTTATCCGAATAGGCTTTCCTGGTACTAGGCCTTCTGGCCTCCAGAATGACATCCATAACAGCTTTGGAGAGAGGCATTGCTTGCTTGACTAAGGAATCTTCCATGCAGCTAGGTTTAAGGTCTTTAGCTGGCTGTGTAGTATTTGTTTGTTGTGCTGAGTCAGCAGATGTGGGATTTGAGGCAAAATCCAGGGTGGTTCTTGTGCTAAGCTCCTTAAGATTGGGTACCAGTGCTGGCGTGGCCAGTCTGGCGCAATCAGGATCATCTTTGGCTCTTCCTGCCTGGCTTTTATGAATACCTTTGGCAGGAGAGGTAGTGGTGGGAAAGCGTATACTTGTAGGTTCTCCCAGCTGAATGAGAGGGCATCCACTTTCCATGCTTGTGGATGGTAACTCCTTGTGCAGAATTTTTGTAGCTGGTAGTTTATTGGGGATGCAAACAGATCTATGTCCGGGCTCCACCATTTCTGTGTTATCATTTTGAATATTTGTGGATTCAACTCCCATTCATGGGGATCCATGATGTTTCTGCTTAAGTCGTCTGCCAGTGTGTTTTTCTCTCCTGGCAGGAATTGCGCTTGCAGATGAACTTGAAGGTTTATAGCTGTGTTCCATAAAGTCATAGCTTGTCTGCATAGGGGGTAGGAGTGAGTGCCCCCTTGCTTGTTTATGTACCACATAACTGTGGTGTTGCCTGTCTTTAGTAGTAGTTGTCCTGGATGCAAGCAGGTCCTTGAAAGCTATAAGCGCATTTTGTACAGCTAGCATCTCTTTTTGATTGATGTGAAGATGCCTTTGTTCTGCGGGCCACATGCCCTGAATACATTTGCCTGCCATGTGTGCTCCCCAGGCATAATCTGATGCATCTGTTGTCAGTGTTTGCCTGGCTGTCGGTTGTGTAAAAGGCTGTCCCTTGTTGAGGTGACAAGCTTGAGCCCACCACTGAAACTCCTGTTGAAGGCAAGGTATTAGTGGTATAACAGTTTCCAAACTTTGACAGTGTTGAGACCATACATTCTTTAGGTACCATTGTAGTTTCCGCATATACAGTCTGGCATATGGAATTAGTAGTATGCAGGATGCCATGTAACCCAAGACCTGCAGAATTTTTCTTGCAGGGAGTTGGGTCTTTGTTGCCATCAATTGAAAGAATTGAGTCAGTTGTCCTTGATTGTCTGACGTGAGATAAGCCATCTGGGCCATTGTGTTCAAGCTGGCACACAGGAATATAATCTCTTGTGAGGGCACTAGTTTTGATTTCTTTTCGTTTACTCTGTACCCTAGGCAGCTTAACTTTTTTTACAAACGCCAGATGCTTTAGAAGAATGTCCTTGCTCTCTGCTTGAATCAGGTAGTCGTCCAGGTACGGATAAATTTGAATTCCTTTCTGTCTGCAAAATGCAATTACTGGTGCCAGGCACTTTGGCTTATCTACTGCGCCCAGGGTCTTCACAAAGGGCAGTGCAGAGAATTGGTAGTGCATTGAACCAGCTATGAATCTGAGGTATCTTCTGCAGTTTTGTCTGATAGGGACATGCAGGTATGCCTCTTTGAGGTCCAAAGTCACGAGCCAAGCTTTCTTGCCCAGCATGGGAAGAAGCTGCTGTAATGTCAACATTTTGAATTTCGGAACATTCAGGTAAGTGTTTAGAGATGAAAGATCCAGAATGGGCTCCAGGCTTTGTCCTTTCTGGGTACCAGAAAGAGTCTTGAGTAAAATCCTTGTCCTTGCTCCTGTGATGGTACCTTTTGAACAGCTCTCATATCCATGAGTGCTGTAATTTGTTTTTGAGCCTCTGCCCATTGATTTGGTGGTAGATGTGGCATTCCTTTTAACCTTGGCAGAGTGTGAAAGTGGAACCTGCAACCTTGAAATACAATGTTGAGAACCCATTTGTCTTTGGTGATCATTTGCCAATTGTGGTAGAAGAGTGCTAGTTTTCCTCCCAAGGGGGCTGCCAAGAAGGATTTGTTTGGCAGCTGTAGTGGGAAGTCATTGGAGCTGCTTTTTATATGGTTGGGGCCTGTCTTCCCCTTCTTTCTGGCCTGATGCAACCCATTGTTGAGGCCTGTAAGGATCTTGTGTTTGACCTCTACCTCTTGGACGTCTGTATCTTCCCCTTTGAGGTCTGTCTGTAATTGGAAAGGACCAATTCTTAGTTGGCCAGTTTCTGCTAAATCTAGGAGGCTGAACCTGTAAGAAATCCTTCACCGTTTGCATAGATTTTGCCTTATCCTCCATTTTCTTTAATACCTCTTCTGCCTCAACTCCAAATAACACATCCTGCTGCAAAGGTGCATCCAACAATTTTGCTTTAACATGATCTGGTAACGTATGTTCCTTTAACCAAGCATGCCTCCTAATGACAGAACCCATAACAGCGGCTCTGCAGGAGGCCTCTAGAGAATCAAAACCACATTGCAAAGTATGCTTTCCCACTTGTTCAGCTGCATGCAATAAATACTGCATTTCTTTAAAATTAGGAGGGTCTGATTCTGGAAGCATTTTTTTGTTTTAACTGAGACAGTAAAAATTGTTGATATTTTAGCATGTGAAACTGGCAATTTAAGGCTCTAATTGCTAAAGTTGCAGACATATATATTTTCTTTCCCCATCTGTCTAATGCTCTGGAATCTCTGTCAGAGGGAACTGGATTCTTGGCTGATGAGGCTTTAACTCCTTTGGGTCCCTGAGAAATAGTTTCAGGGTCAGCTACAGGGCTTTTACACAGAAATTTATGTGCGTCAGGGACTCTGTAGTATCTGTCAGGTTTAACAGGGGCTGGAGGTAAGGAATCAGGATTTAAGATGTATTCAGTATACACATCATCCTCAATATCTAACACTGGCGGAATAGCAAGGGGTCTGTGTTGAGGTAATAAAAGGAGGTCTCTGAGCCTTTTCTTGGGATTCTGAGTAATCCTGGCCTTTCCAGTGGAAATGCTCCCTCATGGTATGTAGGGTTTCCCCAAAGGAGTAGTCCTCAGGCGGTGAGGCTGATGAAATTGATTCCTCAGTATCAGAATCCTCATATGGGGGTAAAGAGTATTCTAGGTCTGAAGATGAATGAGAAGAGATGGACACCTGGTCGGATGAGTCATAGTCTGCATCCTATCTAGGCCTTTTATCAGGAGGGGGATGGGACCCCCTGATTAGAGTGATTAGGTCTTCGGCCATTTTGAGCATTTGTTTCTTAGGCATGGAGGCCTGTCCTGGAGAATGCTGTATTTGTTTGTTTGACTTTAAAGGAGGCTTAGACTTAGCTGAGGGTTTAATACTTAACTGAGTAGGTCTGAAGACACCCTCTGAAGCTGTGGGTTGCTCAGCTAATCCGGATCCCTCTGAAAGGTTAGTCTCGGTAGGCTGAAGAGCTTGTGCGTCCGAAGGCCCAGCCATCTCCACGTGGGAGTCAGCGGCTTGTGGTTCTACAGAAGCGGTCGTCAGGGGCTGCGAAGGCGCCTCGCTGAAAACCGGAGAACCGGTGACTGGCCTAGAAGAGGCTTCGTCGTCAGTTTTGGGCCTCGGATGCCTATCCTTGTCTTTGCGCTTTTTGAGTATTCCGGTCGTCGAAAGTTCCAACGGCATGGTATAATTTAATTTTCTACCAAAATAATGTCGGTCAAAATCAAACTGACGTTTAATAGTGCGCTTGTTAAACCTAGCACAAAACCGACAACCAGTGACGTCGTAGTCAGGGCCTAGGCATGGGATACAATAGGAATGGAAATCCTTATGAGGTATTTGCTTCCCACAAGAAATACAGTTATTAACTTTTACTGACATCGGTCTGAGGCAAGAAAAAGTTTCCCCAATGGGGTACTTAGCTTTGTAGAAGACTTCGGTTCTGGATTCAGAATGAAAATCTCAGGAGATGGCCGACCGGCACTTGCAAACTGCTTTTGCTTCGGGCACCGCGCGGCAAGAAAAACTGAAGAAAATGGCATCGGCTGCATCTTATATACCCCTGTCGCACTGACGTCAGGGAGGAGGCGTTAGCAACCGACGCCGGACCAAGACTTTGGAACTCAGGCCGACTGGGGAACCGCCTGACGGCAGGATAACCCAAGTGTAAGGACTGCAGCAGTGTAACACGATGAACATCTATAGGTTGTATAAAAAGATTCATTAAGTCTAGGAACTCAGAAATGATGAAGTCATTGTTTGCTAGTTACATTAGACCCAAACTTGAGTATGGAATAATAATACGGAACCCCTATAAGATAACAAGCATGAATAATTTGGAAAGAGTACATCAGAAATATACCAAGGGCCTCCATGGATGTGAAAATTTAAGTTATTATGAAAGACTAAAATATCTGAACTTGTACAGTGTCTCTTACAGATATCTAAGAGGAAATCTTATTCAGGTATACAAGGTATTTAGAGACAACTACCTCTGGGAAAGTTTGGGGTTATCAAAAAGTACTAGAGAATCAGACATCCTATGTAGAAGATTCTAAAGAAAATAGAAGTGTACTAATTGGTTCTCTGACAGAGTAGCTGATGCATGGGACAGACTAACAAATTACATTAAAGCAAGTACTAACTTAGATATATTTAAGAACAGCCCTGACACTTATTATGGGAACAAGTATTTTGGTATATTGGCAGGCTAAAAGGGCACTAATGCCCATGCTTGAAATATCTGTATGTATGTTTGTATCTATGTATGTATATATAATAAATTGTGGGTTTCTACTCAGCCTTTGTGCTTCTGAAATATGGCAGCAAAGAACGTTTACAGTACGACAGAGTTTTTAACTTTAATAGCTTGGATCAAGATGCTTGAAAGCAGTTGAGGCGTATGCATAAAGTGCCTTCCTCCCCATATTTCCTATTGCCTTTCTGTCCTTGGACTTGTTGACTTACTGTTTCTCTTTCATTTAAACCATGGGGACAGATCAGTTACTAGTTTCCTTCCTTCTTGGCTCTCATATTACTGCATATGTACAAAAAGGGAAATGCAAAATTACAGGTACAAATGGTCATGCTGGACAAAATTTGAATCCCAGAACTGTTCATGTTCTAACAATCTGCTGCAAACTGCTGGAATGCATATATTCATGGTCAACAGATATTAACTTTTTTTTTTTTTTTTTTTTTTTTTGGCAGATGGCAAGTTGCATGCACTCCTCCAAAATGGGAGCTCTGCCTGCACATCCCTTATCTCTAAATATATAGTCTCCAATGTCACACCAACTCAAAGAATATATTTAAAGAAAATGTAATATAATTAAATATCTCATATATTAATTTAATACAAATTATATTACTATATTATTATAATATTAATTTAAATTTAGTATATTTAAATTTTGTATATTGTAGCATCTTGAATGCAAATACTCATATGAGCAGCCAGAATGCAAGTAATTAAAAGACAACTTAAATTTTACCTACAGTAGTATAAATACAAGTAGTGGGTTAACTGGTTCTAGGTTAATCAGTAAAACAAGCAAGTCTCTCACACTATGTATGTAGCACATATGTATTTATGCAGTATGTGCTTTGTTGACTGGGTTACTCCCACTTGGCCTACGGCCGAGTCAGGGGAGACCTAAGGTAGTATTTGTAGATCAAAGTGTGTGATACACCTTTAAGAGGCTTTCCAGTAAGCTAGCACATGCATATAAGTACTGAGCACATGCAAGCAAGAGTGCCATTTTGAGTGAGCAGCCAGAGTGAGAGCATGCAAGTATGTAGTCAGTTTAAGTTTTATGTTCCTGCCATCTATCCTGATCTGTTTGTATACAATATACTACTTGGTGTCAGAATGGGATATAGAGTGGCAGCCAGTTACAGTTGGAGGAATATACAGGAGTGGATCACCCCTACTGCTCAAATGAGTCACAAAACAGGTCAGAAACAAATTCCAGGTACTAAAGCTTGCTTAAATGATTTCTTTTGCGCCAAATGTAAAACGAAGCACCCTGAATGCTCAAAAGGCATTTCTTATTAAACGAAATGCCTGAAACTGCGACATATTGATAAAAATATTCAAATAATCATGAAAACATTTGAAACAATATCCAAATTGCATAAAAAGTATAAAAAAGGGAAAACAGTATTTTTTGCTATGTGCTACTTTTTCATATTAACTAAAGCTATTAAACGTATCTGAAGTGTGCAAAGTGTTTGCAAGTGTGTGCAGTATTACAGTGCAGTTGTTTCGCAAAGTACATCATTTCAAAGAATATTTCGGAAAGTACAGTTGTTTCAAAGCATATTTTGCAGATTACAGTATTTCAAAGAGTTTATTGTGCATTTGAATATTATTACAAGTACTTGGTATGTGTGAATGTTCGTACATAATTACAAGGGCCAATTTTGCATTGTGTTTTACTATAATCTGTGGGCATGGCAGAACGATTTCGCAGACCCACAATGCTTGTGTTTGATAACAATATTGTAGAAAATTGAAGAGTGAGCAGGAATACGATATTTTCAAACAGGCTGCTTTTTCTGACGACGCACATACAAAAGCATTTATTCTGCTTAATTTAGCTGGTTCAGAAGCCACTGAAAGAGAAAAATTATCAGTGTATGCACTTGCTTTGTTTGCAGGGGAGGGGGAAGACTGCCATATAGTTTTACCGTCTGAAACGCGGGAAGACCCTGAGTGCTTAAAATGTAAATTTAGAGAAATGTGTAACCCCCAAGCAAATGCTACAATGGAAAGGCACTTATTTTACACAAGGGATCAAAAGCCTGGTGTAACTTTTGCTGCATAGATAACGGACTTCAGAAATAAGGCTAAAATGTGCAGACTTGGTGATATGAGAGCTAAGTTGATCAAAGACAGGCTTGTATGTGGTATTAATAATGACAAAGTGAGAAAGATTTTGCTTCAAGACAGTGATTTAACTTTAAATAAGGCCATTGAGCTTTGTCTGTTATATGAGCTTAAAGAAAAACACATAAATATGCTTACAAATGAGAATAGCTGTGGAAGGCACAGTGACAAAGTTCATATTGACAGTATGCAGCATGTGGTTAAATGAAACAGGCCCAAGCATATGGCAGCTACTGCAGGTCCTGTAACAACCCCTGAGTAATCCAGAGACTTTCCAGCAAATTCCAGGACATACTCAGTGAAGCACAATGGTGAGTCAGCAAATTCAAAACATGTGCCCCCACCCAGTCAACTTCACAGTCAACTGTCGTAATTGTGGTGGTAATCATGAACCTAAAAGACAAAACTGCTTAGCTTTTGGTCAGCAGTGTCATTCTTGCAATAAGTGGAATAATTTCAAAAGGTTTTGTAAATCAAATAAGGCACATTCTTTAACTAAAAGAGGGCATTCAAAGAGGCAAGTCGATCATTTAGAAAGCTGCGACCCTACTTTTTATGTTGATGGTGTGTCTGTGCTTAGTGAAACAGTCATTGCAGTAGATTTGCGGGCAAAGAATGAGATCTTTTGTACTGTTTGGATTAATGGGAGTCCTGCTGAGCTCAAAGTAAATACTGGCTCAAAGTGCAATGTTATGTCAGCAGAAACATTTGCTATAGTAAAAGCTACAGAACAACTTGATTTGACAAAGTGTGTGACAAAGTGTGTGATGCTTGTTACTTATGGTGGTGAAGAGATTCAAACCAAAGGCTCAGTAGTGCGTTCATGTTATTTTGCTGGGAACAGCTATGACTTGCAAATTTCGGCATTTAAGAGACAGGTGCAGCCATTATTAGGCCTCAGTGACAGTTTAAAAATGGGACTGCTTTCATTTAATAAGAAGGTCGACCATATAAGCCTGAATGACAACAGCTCGCATTTCGCCCAAACTATTTTTTCTGAGTATGCTGATATTTTTGCAGGCAAACTAGGCAAACTACCAGTTGTGTACTCCATGAAGTTAGACCCAGAGGTCAGTCCAGTTATCAGAACAGCATGGAAAGTTCCAATAGCTATGTAGTGCAGAGTCAAAGCTGAGCTACACAGAATGGTGCAGCTAGGTGTAATTTGTCCAGAAGAAGAAAATACTGAATGGGTATCCTCCATGCTAGTAGCTCATAAGAAAAAGTACAGTTGTGTACCTACCATAAATGTAGATGTTCGAGTGTATTCACTGTTGCAGTCATTACAATTGGGTTATCCTGCTGGCAGGCTACCTGCAGTCGGCCTGAGTTCCAAAGTCTAGGTCCGACGTCGGCTGCTGTCGCCTCCTCCCTGACGTCAGTGCGCCAGGGGTATAAAGGATGCAGCCAACGCCATTTTCTTCAGTTTTTCTTGCCCCAGATGTCAGGTGCCCCTAAAATGGTAGGCTAAATTATGCCAATAAGCATGCATGCACAAAAAACGACGTTTCCTTCATCTACAAGCAAATACACCACATAGGTTGTATAGAATAGAGAAGTACAGATAAGTCCCAGCAAAGGAAAAGGGGGATGGTAGAGGGTAACCTGGACTGCAACAGTGAATACACTTGAACATCTACATTTATGGTAGGTACACAACTGTACTATGTTCATCGTGTTTCACTGTTGCAGTCATTACAATTGGGTTGAATCCCAAAGCTAAGGTTGGGAGGCTGGTGCTAAATAGGATTAGGAGAGGCTATGAGGCCCTGCAGAACTACAGTGGCAAAGCCTGCCCTGGATTTAGAGTAGAGAGGGTAAGTGATAGTGCTTTGTAAAAGTGTGCACTGAACTCCAAGTTGCAGCCTCTAAGATGTCTTTGGTTGGTACTACTCTGAGGAAGGCTGCTGAAGAGGCTGCTGCTCTGGTTAAATGTGGCCTAATGCCCTTAGGCACTGATTTAACATGCTGTGAATAGCAGAAATGAATGCAGTGGCCTATCCACTTTGAAATAGTCTGCTTTGAGATAGGCTTTCCTTGTGATCCTGCAGCATATGGCACTAGAAGTTGTTCAGTCTTTCTGAAAGCTTTGGTTCTGTCCAAGTAGAAGTGTAGCTGCCTGTGAATGTCCAAAGAATGCAGAAGTTTCTCATCCTTATTCTGTGGGTTTGGATAAAAGGTAGGTAAATGAATTGTTTGGTTAAGGGCCACACTGGACACTACCTTAGGCATAAATGTAGGGTTTGTCCTCAGAGAAACCCTGTCAAGATGGAAAATGATAAAAGGTTCCACAGCCATGAGTGCCTGTAACTCTGAGACTCGTCTAGCAGAGGTTATTGCTAGTAGCAGAGCTGTTTTCCAGGATAAGAATTTTATATCAGCTGCAGAGGCCGGCTCAAACGGAGGCAGTGTGAGTTTTTCCAAGACATAGTTGAGGTCCCATGCAGGTACTGGTGCTCTCCTTGGAGGTCTTATGTTTTTGGCCCCTCTGAGGTACTGTCTTAGTAATGGATGAGAAAAAATAGGTGGTTCTGTATTGTAATGAGCTGAAATGGCAGAGGCATGAATTTTAATTGATGAAAAGGAAAGGCCTTTATCCAGCATCTCAGTTAAGTATTGCAAAATCTGAGGAATATTTGGAACAATCATGTCAATACCTTGTGCCTGGTTCCAAGCACAGAATATCTTCCATTTTTCTGCATAAGATTTTCTGGTGCTAGGCCTCCTGGGTCTCCAAAATAACATCCATCACCGCTTTAGGAGAGAGGTGTGTCTTGAATGGCTACACTATCCACCAAGCTGCCAGGTTTAAGGTCCTGAGTTAGCTGTGCAGTATCTGACTGTCTTGTTAGGTCAATAAGTGAGGAATTTGAGGTAATGTCCAAGCTGGGCATTGAGACAAGCTCTTTAGGATTGGGTACCAGTGCTGACGGGGCCAGTCTGGGGCAATCAGTATAATTTTTGGCTTCTCTTGTCTGATCTTGAGGAGTACCTTCGGGAGGAGAGGCAGAGGAGGAAAGGCATATACTGTTAGGTTTTTCCAGCTGAAAGATAGAGCATCCACTTTCCATGCTTGCTTGTGATAAGTCCTTGTGCAGAATCTCTGTAGTTGGCAGTTGTGAGGGGAGGCAAATAGGTCTATGTCCGGGCATCCCCAGTTCCTTGTTATTATGCTGAAGACTTGTGGATCCAATTTCCACTCGTGGGGATCCATTAGGTTTCTGCTTAGGTCATCTGCCAGAGTATTTATCTTTCCTGGCAGGAATTGTGCTTGCAGATGTACTTGGTAAGTCAATGCTGTGTCCCACAAGTTCATGGCTAGTCTGCAGAAGGGGTAGGAATGTGTGCCTCCCTGCTTGTTTATGTACCACATGACTGTAGTATTGTCTGTCTTTATCAGTAGTTGTCCTGGATGAAGTAGATCCTAGAAGGCTGTCAGGGCATAACTGAACAGCTAGCATCTCTTTTTGATTGATATGTAGATGCATTTGACTTGTGGACCATGTGCCCTGAATACATCTCCCTGCCATATGGGCCCCCCAGGCATAATCTGATGCATCTGTTAATGTCTGCCTGGCTGTGGGTAAGGTGAATGGCTGTCCCGTGTTGTGGTGACAGGCCTTTGCCCACCATCGAAACTCCTGTTGCAGGCAGGGAATGAGGGTAATTATTGTTTCCAGGCTGTGGCAATGTTGAGTCCAAACACTTTTTAGATACCATTGAAGTTTCCTCATATGCACTCTTGCATATGGAATTAGCAGAATGCAGGATGCCATGAAGCCCAAAGCCTGCAGAATTTTTCTTGCAGATAACTGGGTCTTTGTTGCCAACATTTTGAAATAAGTAGTCAGTTGTCTTTGTTTGTCTGGCGTGAGATAAGCCATCTGGGCAGTTGTATTTAAGCTTGCACCCAGGAATATTATCTCTTGAGATTGTATGAGTTTTGATTTCTTTTCGTTTACTGTGTACCCTAGACCTGTTAGTAATCTTTTTACAAATGCCAGATGCTGTAGTAGAATGTCCTTGTTCTCTGCTTGAATAAGGCAGTCGTCCAAGTAAGGATATATTTGTATTCCTCTTTGTCTGCAAAATGCAATTACTGGTGCCAGGCATTTTGTGAAGACCCTGGGCGCAGTAGATAAGCCAAAGGGCAGTGCAGAGAATTGGTAGTGCATCGAGCCAGCTATAAATCTGAGGTATCTTCTGCATGATTGTCTGATTGGGACATGCAGGTATGCCTCTTTTAGGTCTAAAGTCACAAGCCAAGCCTTCTTGCCCAGCATGGGCAGAAGCTGCTGCAGAGTTAACATTTTGAATTTTGGAATATCCAGAAATGTGTTTAAAATAGACGGGTCCAGTACTGTTCTCTGAGCTTTGTCCTTTCTGGGCACCAAAAATAGCCTTGAGTAAAATCCTAGTCCCTGCTCTTGCTGTGGTACTTGCTGAATGGCCCTCATGTCCATGAGGGATGAAACTTGTTTTTGTGCCTCTGTCCATTGATTGCGTGGCAGGTCTGGCTTACCGTTTGGCCTTGGCAGGGTGTGAAAGTGGAACCTGTAGCCTTGTGATACGATATTTAAGACTCATTTGTCCTGGGTGATCATGTGCCAATTTTGTGAAAAAAGTGCTAGTTTTTCCCCCCAAAGGAGCTGCCAGAAGACAAGTGCTTGGTGCTGGCAGGGGAAAGTCACTGAGTTTCCTATATGGCTGTGATTTTTCCTCTCCGCTATTGGAGGTAGAAGCACCCCATCGTTTAGGCCTGTATGAGCCTTGGGGCTGCGATCTGCCTCTGGGGCGTCTGTATCTGCCTCTGTGGCCTGTCTGACACTGGAAAGGACCAATTCTTTGTAGGCCAGTTCCTGCTAAATCTGGGAGGCTGTACCTGTAAGAAATCCTTGACTGTTTGCATAGATTTAGCTTTGTCCTCCATTTTCTTCAACACCTCTTCTGCTTTAACACCACACAAGGTATCATGCTGTAATGGAGCATCTAATAGTTTTGCTTTGACATTATCGGGCAGATTCTGTTCTTTTAACCAAGCATGCCTCCTATTGACAGTACCTGTAACAGCGGCCCTGCAGGAGGCCTCTAGAGAATCAAAACCACATTGCAAAGTATGCTTTCCCACTTGTTCAGCTGCATGCAATAAATCCTGCATTTCTTTGTTTTCTGCACATTCTGAATTTGTCAACATTTTCTGTTTAAGCAGTGACATAAGATATTGCTGATATTTAAGCATATGAAACTGACAATTTAAAGCTCTTACAGCCAAGGTAGCAGAAGTATAAATTTTTTCCCCCATCTGTCCAGGGCCCTTGAATCCCTATCAGAGGAGACGGGGTTTTTTGCAGTGGAAGCCTTGACCCCTTTGGGACCCTGAGAGATAGTTTCTGGGTCAGCAGCAGGGATTTTATAAATACATTTATGTGAATCTGGAACCCTCTAGTATCTGTCTGGCTTAAAAGGAGCTGGCAGTAAAGAGTCAGGAGACAGACCAAACTCTGAAAATACATCATCTACAATGTCTAAAACAGGAGGAATAGCAAGGGGCTTGTGCTGAGGTAATAAAAGGAAGTTTGAGCCTTTTCTTGGATTCTGAGTAATCTTGGCTCACCCAGTGGAAATGCTCCCTCATAGTATGCAGGGTCTCCCCAAAAGAATAATCCTCAGGAGGAGAGGCTGAAGGGATAGATTCCTCAGCATCACAATCCTCATAAGGAGGAAGAGAATATTCCTGTTCAGAAGAGGAATCTGAGGAAATGGAAACCTGATCTGAAGATTCATATTCTATCTCTTGCCTAGGCCTCTTATCAGGAGGGGGATGGGAACCTCTGATCAAAGTAGTTAGGTCTTTGGCCATTTTAAGCATCTGTTTTTTAGGCATGGAGGCCTGTCCAGGAGAATGGTGTACTTGTTTCTTTGTCTTTAGAGCTACTTTAGACTTTGTCTTTGAAGCTGAAGTTGGTTTCACATACAACTGTGTAGGCTTGAAAACACCCTCAGAAGCCGATGCCTGCTCAGCGGCTCCGGACCCATCTGAGGGAATAGTTTCCAAGTGTCCAATACCTTGAGTTTCCAGCAGTCTAGTCGGCTCCACATGGGAGTCGGAAGCGGCCTGTGGCTCTGAGGTAGCGGGCGTCAGGGAATGCGAAAGCGCCTCACTGAGAACTGGCGAACCGGCGGCAGGCCTAGCAGAAGCCTCGTCGTCGGTTTTGGACCTCGGATGCCTGTCATTTTCTTTTTCTTGGCACTTTTTATAAACTCCGGTAGTCGGCTGTTCCAGTGGCATTATATAATTAAATCTTCTGCCAAAGTAATGAAATGCAAAATCGTACCAATGCTTAATAGTGCATTGGTTAAATCTAGCACAAAACTGACAACTAGCAATGTCGTGGTCAGGGCCTAGGCAAGGAATACAGTAAGAATGAAAATCCTTATGAGGTATTTGCTTCCCACAAGAAATACAATTAACTTTTTCTGACATCGGTCTGGAGCAAGAAATAAGTTTCCCCGCTGGGGTACTTAGCTTTAATGAAGATTTCGGATCTGAAATTCGAATTTGAAAATTGCAGGAGTCAGCCGACTGGCACTTGCGAACTGCTTTTGCTTCGGGCACCGCACGGCAAGAAAGACTGAAGAAAATGGCGTCGGCTGCATCTTTTATACCCCTGGCGCACTGATGTCAGGGAGGAGGCGACAGCAACAGACGCCGGACCTAGACTTTGGAACTCAAGCCGACTGCGGGTAGCCTGCCAGCAGGATAACCCAATTGTAATGACTGCAACAGGGAAACATGATGAACATCTCAGATGATATCAGAATATGTACTGATCCAAGAGATTTGAACAAAGCATTAAAATGGCCTCATCACCCTATGCGCATGGTCACAGAAGTTGCTGCCCTCATGCCAAATCCCACTGTTTTTTCTGTCTTAGATGCAAAGAGTTCATTTTGGCAAATTTTGCTTGATGAAAAATCTTCACTGTTAACCACATTCAGTACACCACTTAGAAGATACAGACTTCTGAGAATGCCATTTGGAATAAATTCCGTCAGTGAAGTCTTTCAGTGTGCGATGGAGCAAATTTTATTCGGGCTATCCCTGTGCTACTATAGTAGACGATATTCTAGTAGGAGGCAATGGTGAAGTCGAACATGACAGAAACCTCAAGAAAGTTCTGGAAAGAGCATGTGAAGTGAATCTTAATCAGCATCCTCAGAAGTGCAAATTCAGGCTATGAGAAGTTACTTATGTTGGTCACTTCTTTACCAGTTCAGGCTTGTGACCAGATCTATCTGAGTAAACAGCAATTCTCAAGATGCCAACTCTAGACAATGTTCAAACCCTACAACATTTTCTTTGCATGGTCAACTATCTAGGCTACTTCATTCCAGATTTAAGCCAACTTTCAGCACCAATATGAGAGGTGACACATTAAGATGTAATTTGGTCAGAACAGGACCAAAGAGTATTCTATGGCCTGAAACAGAAAATTGCCAGTCCACTAACTCTCAGCTACTTTGATGTTCACAAACCAGTTACTATTTCCTATGATGCTTCTAAGTTTGGTCTAGATGCAGTCATTCTTCAAGAGGGTAGATGAGTAGCCTATGCTTCAAGAACTCTTACCCAAACCAAGATGCAGTATGCCCAGATTGAGAAAGAGCTTCTGCCAATTGTGTTTGCATGTTCGAAGTTCCATGATTATATTTATGGTCGGCCTATCCAGATCGAAACTGACCACCAACCTCTAGTTACTATTTTAAGAAAGCCTATGCATACAGCTCCAGCTAAATTGCAACGTATGAGCCTCAAATTGCAGAAGTGTGATTTTAATCTTGTTTTCACAAAAGGCAAGCTTTTTTATCTTGCTAATACCTTACCCAGATTGCCTAGAAAAAAAACAAAGAACAGCATGACAATGAGCAGCTTGATTTTGAGGTCATGGAAGTGAGAAATTTTTCTTCCACATATCTTGATGAGCTCAGAACTCACACAGCTTCAAATCCAATTCTCCAGAAACTAAACCTCTTCATCAGTTGAGGATAGCCTTCAAGGCAATCTTGTTTACGAGTAGAAGTGCAACTGTATTTTTCATACAGAGATTAGATTTTGTCAGACAATGGTATCCTGAAGGATCCTAAAGTGATTGTTCTAAAGTCCTTGCAACAAGAGTACATTAAGATTTTGCATCATGGCCACCTAGGAACTGATTCTACTAAAAGTAGGCGACAGGTCTAGTATTTTGGTCTTCTATGTCAAGAGATATTGACAAAGTACTTTTATCTTGTTCAGTATGTGATAGTACAAATCCGCATCAACGGAAAGAACCACTTCAGTTAAGCCAAATTCTTGAACTACCTTAGTCGACAGTAGCCACAGATATCCGAGTGGAATGGTCAACATTATTTGGTGTTAACAGACTTTTATTCAAATTGGTTTGAGATTGACCTACTTCCCAACCTAACTTCCAGTACTGTCATTACTAAGTTGAAGTGACATTTTTCTGTCCATGATAGTCCACACACGGTTCTTTCTGACAATGGTGTATAGTTTACTAGTCAGCGGTTCATGAAATTTGCAGAAGAGTGGGACTTTGTTCATATTACGACTTGAGTAGTCCTGAATACCCTCAGTTAGATGGCTTGGCTGAACGTGCAGTTCAAAGTGCAAAACAGCTGTTAAAAATCCAGACTTGACAATACCAATGTTTTTCTAAACTTGTTAAATCTCAAAAACATTCCCCGTGATGAACATCTTGGTTCACCTGCCCAGAGACTTATGTCGAGACAAACCAGAACCACACTACCAATCAGCAGCAATTTATTGGTTCCATGTGCAAAATACAACAAAGCAGTAAAAGCCCAACTGTTGAAAAAGCTTTTGTCCCAGAAGTCCTACTATGATAAAACCAGCAAATTGCTCCATTCTTTACAAAAAGGGGAAATAGTGAGGATGCAGACATCAAAAGGTTTTGATTGTATCGAATTTGTGAAAACTTTGTCTCAAGAGATGAGGACGTACATTGTGGAATCACAAGGAATGGAATTCAGATGAAATTGGAAGCATTTGTTACAAGTGTCCAAACCAATACTACAGCATCTTGGCTGTGACAAAAACGCTAGTTCTCAGAGTGACTTGTTCAGTGTTCCTATTCCAGAGGACTCTTCCCTCAGCAATCCGTGTTCCTGAGAAAATTCCTGAGACTCCTTAAGCAGAACATTCTCCAGTGACTGTCCCTGTTGCTAAACCCAGTCCTAATTATGATGTCACAAGATCAGGTTGCATCTTAAAACCTAGCTCCAGATACACTGCAACCTGGACATGACTGTTTTTCTTTATTAGTGTGTGTATAATTGCATGCCTATTGAAATGTCACTGTTGATATGTGACAGCTCAGTAAAAGACGGAGGATGTAGATTAGTGTGTGTGGCATACCTTTAAGAAGCTTTCTGGTGAGCTAGCACATGCATATAAATACTGAGCACGTGCAAGCAAGAGTGCCATTTTGAGTGAGCATCCAGAGTGAGAGTATGCAAGCAAGTATGTAGTCAGTCAGTTAGATAGTTCGTGTAAGTTTAATGTTCTTGCAATCCATCCTGATGTGTTTGTATAAACTACTTAAATGAACACCCAAGCCTCATCAATTTCTTAATTCACATAAAACAAGTGACAGTATTCATAATGACTAAGGGAAATTTGACCCATGCAAAACTTCTCCAATCTTTGCCCTGTGTAATATTGACTATAACATCTTTTAATGAAAATTTTAAAGGTGAAAAGTATGAAAAAGAACGAGTGAATTGATGTGTGAAAAAAATGTATGAGATTTCAGGGAGTCAGATTATACAGATTTTAATATTGGTCAAGAGAGAATGTCAAAAAAAAGGGGGGGGAGGGTTATTGTTAGTGTGTGATACACCTAAGACTTATGGTAGTTTAGGATGTAAACAGATGTGGGATATTTTGAAAAGTTATAAGATTTGTAAATGATGCCAAAGTATGTTGAATTTTATGTATGAAAATTCATAGGTGATTACTAGGCTAATGACCCTATAATGACTTTATAAGCCTAGCAATGGTTCCCAAATGTACTGGGAAGATTCTGATACCATATTTTTTTATAAACAGTAGCTGTAACTAGGGTATGAGTGGTTGAGCATTTACCAGCTTCATCTTTCTAATAGAGACATAGGTGCCACACCAGGGGTAAATTTACAATTCTCCCTCCACTGGTCTAAGTTCGGCTTGAAAATGTGCAGGAAAGAACTTTACTTCACAAGGATATGAAGCCTGTTCCACAGAAGAGGTGTTCTCTGAGACACATATGTGTCTTATTGATGCTGCATTTGATGTTTAAGTCCCTACATCAGGTATTTCTGACAGTATTTCTTTTCTGGATGTGCAACAGGTCCATCAGGGGTGGATCAGAAGATGCTTTGTAGGTCAGGCATAGATCATCTCTCGGTAGTCTGTGGGAGACACAGTACAATGATAGGGCTTTGAGTTGGTCTACAAAGGGCATGTTGTCTACAACATACATTTTTTATGTGAGGAACTTCGATGGATACTGCAGTTGTTGTATATGCCCAAGTCAGGTACACACCAAAGCGTGCACTATGATTTGTCTAATGAGGGCAGAGTGCAACAGAAGGACA
Source organism: Protopterus annectens (assembly GCF_019279795.1). NCBI lineage: Eukaryota > Metazoa > Chordata > Ceratodontiformes > Protopteridae > Protopterus > Protopterus annectens. The sequence continues at coordinate 230,280,461 of NC_056728.1, read as the reverse complement.
TATTTGTACCTGGATGTTGTACCCTTGCTTATAAGTTGCACAACATGGAATGATTTCCTAACTACAGTGGATACTTGGTCAAGGGTAAAGTCACTGGCTACATGTATTCCCAAATACCTAACCACTGGGTCCGCTTTGGTGTATTATCAATACTATAAATTTCCAGGGATGATGTCTTTCTGAGAGATACTATTATATATTACTTGGCACAGAGTTTTAGACAGTGATGCTGGCATCAGTTATTACCCTGTATTAGGCCTTCTTGGGATGGTACGTGTGTCTTTAGGGGATTATAGGACTGCACCTAATTTACAAATGTCTGAGAACTTTGTCAGAAACCTTTGACGTTATCCTTGACTTCAGAGAAGTAGATGCCAAAAAGGGGGGACCCCAGCACCGATCCCAGAGGGTCTTGACTAGTGACTGGGTCTTTTTTTAGAGGGAAACTCCCCTATCCTGACTTCTTGGGTTTTATCTCTGAGCCAGCTGACTATCCAGCAGGTGACATATGGGTGTATTTGATAGAAAATGGCAGTTTGGGAAGAATAAAATTAGAAAAGGGGGTCATGCAAGTGTGTCCATGAAGAAGGGTTACTTTTGTAGGACAGTGAAATTTGTTAGGATGATGAGTGAGAAGACCTATTAGGGAAGGAAGATGAAGATTTTTGGAAGAAGTGGAGATTCCAGGATGCATACACATCAACTTTTCACAATTAAAAATCACAGCACTGTCCTTTAAAAATTATAGTAGAGATTCAAAGAGGGACAGTTTGTTATTTTTCAAAATAGAAAATCTTCAGGTACACTAGGTCTTGTATAATTAATGTTAATGAATCTTTGCATAAATTTAGTTCACTTAGTTAATGATGCATGTTCCCTTAAAGGGGTCTAATATTATGAGCTACATCAATTAAGAGTAAGAAGCCTAAATCTGAGGACAAACACCATAGACATGTGTAAATCATAGCAGCTAAGAGGTATGCCTGAATATTTAGTATATGAAGGTGATTTGATACAGGTTAAAAGAATATGTTACGGATGGTGGAAGTGTTTAGACAGGAAGAAAGAAATTTTAGTGGACAGTTTTAAAAGGAAAAGGTAAAGGTCTCTGAGACATAGCTAAAATAAGTGAGTCTACTTTAATGTGAGTGAGAGAGGTCAAGTCTTTAGGTATTAGTTTTGGTGATTAAGTTCATGGAGAAACAACTGGGTGAGGTAGTGAATATGATGAAACAGGCAGTTTATGGAAGTGTAAGTCATCTGTCAGGAGGCAGCTCAGTTGTGTGGCTGGCAGGGATATTTATATCAAAGGTGACAAGAGAGAAAGTCAGGAGTTTTTTTTTTTTTTTTTGGTGGGAGCAAGATTAAATATTATAAGAAGGAATACTTTGTATAGAGGGAAGGAAAAGAGGGAGCAGGGTAATTACCTCCAGGAGTATTTTTAGTGAAATGTATACATATTGTTTTAATCGTAAAAAACGTTAAGGATAGGGGCAACAATAACTTGGACATATGTGTAATAAATATAAACCGTGTTGGGACCAGTTTTTTTTTTTGGAAGATAAAACAAATGGTTTGTGGAAAAAAATATTAATATAGTTACTTTTACAAAAGATAAAGTTTGAAAAGCTGGGGAAAAATAAGTCCTATAACAATATCCTAGAAACTTTTATGGGAGGATGGGAATTATGGAATACATAAAGAAGAAAAAGAGGGGATAAAGGAAAATGGAATTACGTAAGGGTATTACATGAAAGGTCAGACATTCTGTAGAGAATTTCTTTAGAAAAGTTACCAGTTAAAACTGTGAGACGCAAATTATGTAGGACACAGGAATTGAATGCAGGAGACAGGAAGATGCTTTCCATGTTTTCTTACAATGTAGAATAATACATTTTTGGGAAAAGTGCACGAGGTATATAAAGTAGAAAAAATGTAAAATGTTAACATGAAAACATTTATGCTTGGAAAATATGAAGGAGGTTAAGGGTAGCCTGAAAAGTACAGTTGTGTACACTTACCATAAATGTAGATGTTCGAATGTATTCACTGTTGCAGACATTACATTTGGGTTATCTGCTTGCAGGTAGCCCTCAGTCGGCCTGATTAACAAAGTCTTGGGTCCTGCGTCGGATGCTGTCCCTTCTTCCATGACGTCAGGTCGTCAGGGGTATAAAACATGCAGCCAATGCCAATACATTAGTTTTTCTTGCCCCAGATGTCAGGTGCCCCCCTAATGGGAAGCAATTAAATATAAAAGTACAATGATATACCTCCAACAAAAAAAGCAAATACACCAAAATGCTTAAGCATAGTAAAGGAAAGTAGAAGTATAACCAAAAGAAGTTAGGAGGCTGGAGGGAGGGTAACCAGGACTGCAACAGTGAATACACTCGAACATCTACATTTATGGTAAGTGTACACAACTGTACTATGTTCTTCGTGTTTCACTGTTGCAGTCGTTACATTTGGGTAGATTCCCAAAGCTATGGTTGGGAGGCGGAATTTAAATAGCATTAGAGCCAGCTATAAGGCCCTGCAAGACTGCAGTGGCAAAGCCAGCTCTGGATTTACAGAAAATTGCAAATGATAATGCTTAGTGAAAGTATGTACAAAACTCCAGGTAGCAGCTTCCAGGATGTCCCTGGTAGGGACGCCTCTGAGAAAGGCTGTAGAGGTAGACGCAGCCCTGGTAGAGGGAGGTCTGATCCCCTGGGGGACAGGTTTTCCATGGTGCTTATAGCAGAAAAGAATGCAATGGCCTATCCATTTAAAAATGGTTTGCTTTCAAATAGCCTTCCCCTCTGCCCCTGCAGCAAATGCCACCAGAGGTTTAGTCCTGTCCAAGTAGAATCTAAGTTGTCTGTGCACATCTAAGGAATGCAGTATCTGTTAGTCTTTGTTCTGTGGACTGGGAAAGAAGGTCGGCAAATGAATGGACTGATTAAGAGCCACATTGGATACCACCTTGGGCATGAAAGATGGATTGGTTCTGAGGGACACCCTGTCCGCATGAAACATGATGAAAAGCTCCACTGCCATAAGGGCCTGTAATTCAGATACCCTTCTAGCCGAGGTGATTGCTAAAAGGAAATCTGTTTTCCCAAGAAAAAAAATTTAAGTCCGCAGTAGCAGCTAGCTCGAAAGGAGGTAGAGTGAGTTTCTCCAAAACAAAGTTAAGGTCCCAGGCAGGGGTTGGAGCTCCCCTGTGTGGTCTCAAATTTTTGGCCCCTCTGAGTAACTGCTTGAGCAATGATGAGAGAAGAGTGGAGGATTCTGTGTTATAATGAGCAGAAATGGCTGAGACGTGGATTTTAATGGAGGAAAAAGACAGGTCCTTGTGAAGCATCTCAGTTAAGTATTGCAAAATCTGAGGTAAATTGGGCGCTGCTGTGCTCATCCCTTGAGATTGATACCAGGCACAGAATCTTTTCCATTTTTCAGCATAAGATGTTCTAGTACTAGGCCTCCTTGCCTCTATAATGATATCTATCACAGGTTTCCTGAGGGATGGTAAAGGAGAGATTAGGTAATTAACCAGGCTGCAAGGTTCAGTGATAGAAGCTGTAGGTGCAGAATCTGGTTCTCCTGCTGGGACAACAGGGAAGGAGTCTGAGGCAGGTGACATGGGGGTAACTGTGACACACTGTGCAGGAGGGGGTACCAGTGTTGGCGTGGCTAGTCCAGGGCAATCAAAATCATCCTTGGTTTGTCCTGTTTGATTTTTAGTAGTACTTTGGAGAGCAGAGGCAGAGGGGGGAAGGCATAGACGGACATGTTTTTCCGGATGAAGGAGAGAGCATCCACTTCCAGGCTTGTTTGTGGGGAGTCCTTGTGCAAAATTTGTCCAATTGGTAGTTCTGGGGAGAGGCAAATAGGTCTATATCTGTGCTCCCCCATTTACTTGTCAACATGTTGAAAATCCTTGGTTCCAGTTTCCACTCATGTGGGTCCATGAGGTTTCAGCTTAGTTCGTCTGCCAGTGTATTTAATTTTCCTGGCAGGAATTGAGCTTGTAGGTACACTTGGTAGCTCAAGGCTGTGTTCCACAATGCCATGGCTAGTCTGCAGAGGGGGTAAGAATGTGTACCCCCCCTTGCTTGTTTATGTACCACATAACAGTGGTGTTGTCCGTCTTTAGTATTAGTTGTCCCAGAAGAATGTGGTCCTTGAAGGTTGTCAGAGTATTCTGTAAAGCTAACATTTCTTTTTGATTGATATGCAGGTGCATTTGACTTGGGATCCATTTGCCCTGAATGCACTTCCCTGCCAGGTGAGCCCCCCCATGCATAGTCTGATGCATCTGTTGTTAGAGTTTGGGTACAAACACTTAGCACACCAAATACTTTAATGCAAAGCTTTTGGGTCTACACCCTTCATCAGTACACAATAAAACCATTATTTTCAGACTTTAAATAGGAGAAATAATTAATCACATGATATAGCCAGCCTAATTACATATCTATCAATTACAATTTAAAAAAAAAACAGATAATAAAATACAATGTAAAACTTCCATATATTTAACCTAAAATCCATTTAAATTCAAGACTACAAATTACATTAAAGCATACAATATAGTACATTTAACCATGAAAGATAGTAGCACATGCAACCCAAGTATAAATGACACCCTACCATGATTAATAAAATCAAATACTCTCTCTCTGTCTTTTCAGCAACACTGGCTTAAGACTAACAGCATTATTGAGACCGGGTTTTACATCTGCTAGTAATCTAACAATCCACTCATACTCTTTCAATTCCAATGTATTATTCATATCTCCTTTCCTTACTCCCATCTCAATAGGGCATATAACCCTAAACTTGAATTTATGTCTCTCTCCTTCTTCCATAATATGTTTGCTCAAAGCATTTGTTAATATTTTTCTTCTTATCTCTGATTTATGCTCTACGATCCTCTCCTTTAGCTTTCTGGTATCTTTCAAATTATGGAAGGAGAGAGACAAATTATACTTGGGTTGCACGTGCTACTATCTTTCATGGTTAAATGTACTATATTGTATGCTTTAATGTAATTTGTAGTCTTGAATTTAAATGGATTTTAGCTTAAATATATGGAAGTTTTACATTGTATTTTATTATCTGTTTTTTTAAATTTTAATTGATAGATATGTAATTAGGCTGGCTATATCATGTAATTAATTATTTCTCCTATTTAAAGTCTGAAAAGAATGGTTTTATTGAGTACTGATGAAGGGTGTAGACCCGAAAGCTTTGCATTAAAGTATTTGGTGTGCTAAGTGTTTGTTCTCTAGAGAGTTTTGTATTCTGATACAGTATCACCTGTGTTGATTCAGTTCATTTTGTGTTAGGGTTTGGGTGGCAGGGGGTGGTGTGAAAGGTAGTCCATTGTTTTGGTGGCAGGCCTCTGCTCACCAAAGGAACTCTTGGCATAGGCAAGGTATGATGGGAATCATTGCTTCTAGATCCTGGGAATGTTGACACATTAGGCTTTTTAGATACCACTGTAGTTTCCTCATATGCAGTCTTGCATATGGAATTAGAAGAATGCAAGAGGCCATGAACCCCAAGGCTTGCATTATTTGTCTTGCAGATAGCAGAGTTTTTGTGGCCACTTGTTTGAAGTAGGTTGTCAAATAAATTTGTTTCTCTGGCATGAGGTAAGCCATCTGGGAGGTTGTATTCAAGCTTGCTCTCAGGAATATAAGTTGTTTACAGGGTACCAGGTGAGATTTCTTTTCATTTATTGTGTACCCCAGACAGGTTAGAACCCTTTGTATAAATTCCAGATGATTCAAAAGTATGTCCTGGCTTTCTGCCTGAATTAGACAATCATCCAGGTATGGGTATATTTGAATATTTCTTTGCCTGCAAAATGCAATAACTGGAGCTAGGCACTTTGTGAATACCCTGGGTGCAGTAGATAAGCCAAAGGGCAGTGCAGAGAACTGATAGCCTGCTTTGAAGTGAAGGTATCTTCTGCAAGACTCCCTGATTGGGATGTGCAGGTATGCTTCTTTTAAATCTAGTGTTGCCAACCAGGCCTCTTTGCCTAGCATAGGAAGCAACTGGTGAAAAGTCAGCATCTTGAATTTTGGAATCTCCAAAAAAGTGTTTAGAGTAGACAGGTACAGGATAGGACGCCATGAATTGTCTTTTCTGGTTACCAGGAAAATTCTCGAGTAGAAACCTTGTCCCTTTTCCTCTTCTGGTACCAACTGAATAGCCCCCATGCTTAAGAGAGAAAGTACTTCTTTTTAGGCCTCTGCCCACTGATTTGGGGGTAGGTCCAGCCACCCGTTTGGTGTTGGCAAGTTGTGGAAGTGAAATCTGTATCCCAGGGACACTATATTTAAAACACAGTTGTCCTGGGTAATGAGCTCTCAGTTCTTTGCATGAAGAGCAATCTTTCCCCCAAAGGGGCAGTCAGTTGATAAGTGCTTGGAAATTTTAAAAGAAAGTCATTGAGACAGTTTACCATAGAGGGGGAGTCTTATTATTCGCAGATTTGGAAGTGGAGGCCCCCCACTGCTTAGTTCTATGTGTCCCCTGGGACTGGAACTTGGGGTTTCTGCTGTGTCTGGGTTTGGATTGAGAAGACCTGGAAGGGGCTGGAAAGGACCAATTTTTAGAGGGCCAATGCCTACGAAATCTAGGAGGCTGAACTTGTAAGAAATCTTTAACAGTTTGCATAGATTTAGCTTTATCTACCATCTTTTTAAGAACTACCTCAGCCTTGTTGCCAAACAGGTGGTTCTGATTTAAGTGCGTATCCAACAATTTAGCTTTAACATGATCAGGTACAGATTTGCTCCTTAAGCCAAGCATGCTTTCTGAGCACAGACCCAGTAACAGCAGCACTGCAAGAGGCCTCTAATGAATCAAAACCACACTGCAAAGTATGTTTTCCAACCTGTTCAGCAGAATGCAGTAAATCCCGTAATTCTTTATTTTCCACACAATCAGGAATCAACATAATTTTCTGTTTAAGCAACCAATAACATGTTGCTGATACTTTAATATATGAAACTGGCAGTTTAAAGCCCTAATGGCCAAGGTTACAGAAGTATAAACCTTCTTACCCCATCTATCCAGCGCCCTGGAGTCTCCATCAGAAGGGGTAGGATTTTTAGCAATAGAAGCCTTAATGCCCTTGGGCCCCTGAGAAATATTCTCTGGATCCGCAATAGGATTTTTAAAAAGGAACTTGTGTGACTCAGGGACCATGTAGTATTTGCCAGGTTTTCTGGGAGCAGGAGGCAAGAATCCGGGGCCAAACTAGATTCCGAAAAAGCATCATCAACAATGTCTAGTACAGGAGGAATAGCTAAAGGCCTATGCTGAGGCAGGAGTAAGAAATCCCTGAGCCTCTTTTTTGAATCTGAAAAATCCTGGCTTTCCCAGTGGAATAGAGTATGTGTAAGATTTCACCAAAAGAATAATCCCCTGGACGGGAAGCAGAGGGAATAGAGTCCTCTGCATCAGAATCCTCATAAGTAGATAAGGGCAAATCCAGACCATCAGAAGAATCAGAAAAACAGAATCCTGGTCAGAAGATTCATAAACAACTTCAGGCCTAGGCCTCTTAGAAGGGGGGGGGGGGTTGGCTACCCCTGATTACAGGTTATTAGATCTTCAGCCATTCTTATAATTTGTTTTTTAGGCATAGAGACCTGAGTAGGTGGCCTGGGAGTCAGTTTTTTAGGCATGGTTCGAGATTTAGGCCTAAGTGAAGAAGGAGGCGTTGGTTTAATATGCAAGTCCATAGGCCTGAAACACCCTCAGAAGCCGGTGCCTGCACAGCGGCTCCAGACCCATCCAAGGTAGAGACATCCGTGGGTTCCATAGTTGAAGCATCTCGCGGCATACTGGACTCCAAATGGGTCTCAGTAAAGGCCTGCGAATCAGAAGTAGTGGGTATCAGGGGCTGCAAAAGCGCCTCACTGAGTACCGGCGAACTGGCGACTGGCTTAGGAGAAGCATTTTCAGCAGTTTTGGACCTTGGCAGCCTGTCTCTGTCTTTATCTTTGCATTTTTTCGGAATCCCGGTAGTCAGATGGGTAACCGACAACATTTCTGGATAATTAAAATGAGAACCGAAATATTTAGACGCGAAAATATACAGACGACAGATACTGCGATGATTAAATAAAGCACAAAACCGATAGCAAGGTACGTTGCGGTCAGGGCCTAGGCAAGGAATACAGTACGAATGAAAATCTTTATGAGGTATTTGCTTTCCACAAGTAATGCAATTATTAACTTTTACTGACATCAGTAAGGAGCAAGAAAAAGTTTCCCCAATGGGGTGCTTAGCTTTAGTTGAAGACTTCGGTTCTGAAACTCGAAAATGAAAATTTCAGGAGTCGGATGACCAGCACTTGCAAACTGCTTCTGCTTCAGTCACCACACGGCAAGAAAGACTGGTGTAATGACGTCGACTGCATGTTTTATACCCCTGACGACCTGAAGTCATGGAAGAAGGGACAGCAACCGACGCAGGACCCAAGACTTTGTTAATCAGGCCGACTGAGCAAGGGAGCCTGCAGTCGACTGCATGTTTTATACCCCTGATGACCTGACGTCATGGAAGAAGGGACAGCAACCGACGCAGGACCCAAGACTTTGTTAATCAGGCCGACTGAGCAAGGGAGCCCGCAGGATTTTTTGCAGGGGGGTGCAAACCCAAGCCTCGCCCATGCAGCCCCACCCCCTCTGCTGCCCCGCCCACCCACACAGCCATTCCAGTGTCCCATTACTTTAGACACTGTTCAAATCTCTCAGTGTGCATACTGTTTTATGCTTTACTTCTACAATGATTACAGATATTTGGATTTCATTTACAACTTTTATAGCACAAACACTGATAGACAACATTTACTAAACCTAAACAAAGCAATAGTCTTACAATGAAAACAGACTTGGCATTAAACCTGCTCTACCTTTGAAACCCACATTTGCTGAAACAACATTGAAACCCGCATTCAAAGAAAATACATCTGGCCAGTGGCAGGGTAAGTTTACCTTTGGGCTGTTTTCAACTCATAGGCTCCTTGCACACATTTTTAGAACCATGGAAAAGTTATTTGATTCACCTTCCTGATTGTATTAATTATACTATATAATAATGGAATTGTATCCCTTGTATAATACAGCACCACTTGTTAGAGCGTGTTTTAAATTTATAGTTCAGAACATTTTTCCTTTAAACAATGAAACAAATCATATGAACCAATAATGACAACCTTTCCAATTCAGAACATTTCAACCATAAAGGGCCACTCTACTCAAACGTCTGTCATACAATCCACCATTATCAATTGATATGCAGAATCTTTGCAGAAGTAAAAGTCATCTGAATAATTCCACATTAAAGAGATCTGAAACCAGTGAAGAGGTTGTTGCTAGAAAACAACTTTATATTTCAGTGTTTAATCTACAATTTCAATGCCTGCTGCCCTTGAAGAATAAATTGCCTACGTTGTATTAAAAAATGGTAAGCTGCTATATTGCAATAAGGAATGGGTGGCAAGCTAAAAAACAAGTTCATAGTTATTAGGCATCTCATCCAAAGGAGGACATACTAAGGACTGTAGCACTCCACCTCCTTAAAATACAAATCTACATGTTGTGGGAGTAGAATCTATAGCCTTCTGTATCAAGATGCAAGTATGCTACCTGTTGTGCTGTTTTAAAAATTATATACCACAACAGTGATAACATTTGCTAAACAAAACAGTTGCACATTTTAAGTAGGCTTAGCATGAGCAGCAGTACATTTCTCTTTCCTTGAAGCTCACAATTCCTTGAAAATGCACTTGAAAATAAAATCCACCTGCTAACTCTAACTAGGGCATTTCACTCTCTCTCTCACACAGACACACACACACACAGACACACACACACACAGACACACACACAGACACACACACACAGACACACACACACACACACACACACACACACACACACACACACACACACACACACACACACACACACACACACACAGACACAGACACAGACACACACACACAGACACAGACACACAGACACACAGACACACAGACACACAGACACACAGACACACAGACACACAGACACACAGACACACAGACACACAGACACACAGACACACAGACACACAGACACACACCCCTACCTCAAATTTTTAGTGCAAGAAATCTGGACAAAACCTAAAATAAATAGGAACAGATTATAAATATTGCTGTCATGAACTAAGAACATTGCTAGACTCTGCACCTGCTTCTGACAAAGTACCTTCTTGATGACACACAGGACAAATATATATCTGTGCAGTTATTCAAACCCAGATGACAGGTGCAGACCTCATCAATGACTTTTAATCAGGAGCCCACCTTTCCCTTTGTAGAAATGAAATACTTATTTTTGAGCATGTGCACAATTAAGGAATCAATGTGAGAAAAATCCACATAAAAATAGCAAGATGTGAGAGAGAAATCAGTCGACATATATGGGTGCATGGCAGCATCTAAATATCTACAAAAATATCTAATGTATGAAATACCAACAGTTAAAAGCAATCTAAGCACAAAACATTAATAAAACCTAATCACATCTCAAACCAGTATTTGGTTGCACTCCTCCCCTGCTAATTATATACACCATCTTCGAAGTGGTGCAACAGTGAGGAAAGGCCATATACCATTTCCCTGGTGTAACTTCAATTTTATAGACATTTTTTCTTTAGATATTTTTAACTGTTGATATTTTGAACTTTAGATATTTTGAACTTTAGATATTTTGTTAACATTTAAGCTGTTAATATCTAAACTTTCTACCTGTCACATCTTATAATACATTGTAATGTTTCAAGTTAATAAAAGAAGCAAGCTAATACAGTTCTTAGTTTATGCAACCCACCCACTCTGCATCATGCTGTACTCCCAAGATCCCTTACTACATTTAGCTGCTACATCTGTTAGAAAATATATAATTAGAAACATAAAAGGCAGCAATTAATGAAATTTCTGTTTTGTCTACTTTGTACAATGCATGGTACTTTAGGGCAAACATTGAAAATCCAGAGGAAGAGGTTCTCTTAAGATACAGACCAGCTCCCCAGTGCCCAGTAACTATGGTAACTAATACTTTGCGAGAAGCATTATATGATATTGCAGTGCAGAATATATCCCCACATCACCCCCCACATCTTATGCATCCTGTATTTCAGAGTGCATGGTGAACTTGGGAGTTAAGCAAGTTAACGCAACAGAAATCAGGAGATTACCTACTCAAATGCCCACAGTGGGGCTTTTATGGAAATGTGAGACTTTGCACTAGATATGGGTAATTACTATACTGGACTTTACTCAAAGTTTCATCTTTTTCTTCAGAAAATGTGTATTAATTCACATTCTCATTTTCTCAACATTTCAAGTCATTAGTGCTAATGGTTTAAATGTGCCAATGACTCCCCCTAATTCGTTGAGCACTACGCCATCAACAAATAATAAAATAAATAAGTAAATATCTGTAACAGAAAATACATGAATGGTCCAAGAGAAGTTTTACCTGCAAGAAAAGCATTTTAAATTAGAACATATTTTGGTGAGAGCCCACGAGATGGTCCATATTACACTTCAACCAAAATGTTCGATTCTGTTCCCTAAATGGTAAGTGCACCACACCTGCAGGCAGGAGGTGGGGTGCTGATGAAGCCAGCAATAAAACACAGTTTTTCTGCTGCCTTTCATCACCATAAATGTATGAACACCAAACAAAACACACCTGTCTACGATTACAGTGTTTTCACTATAATGAAATAATGCCTCGTGGACTGGTCACACATGCTCAGTGACCTCCCCACCCAGACTCTGGCTAAGTTCTCCCAAGATGACAACCACCACACTAAAATTTTAGAGGAAAAGTACCCCATCCATAAAACATGAAGGGAATACAGTTCCAAACCTGTATTGATTTCCCAGTAGTTGGTCAAGAAACACACAATGCTAAAAAAAAAAAAAAAAAAAAAAAAAAAAAATGAGTCATACTAACCAACGAGATCATCTCTGACATTTTTAACACTACCAAAATTCCAAAGTGCCAGTTACGCTACATACGACGACTCTCTGTCATCAACAAATATTTAGCATCGTACCTGAATGACAGCAACAACAATGACAAAAAAATCCCCTAAGATCACTAAATAGTTCTTGGGCCAAAATTCAAACCAAGCGAAACTTCCTAATAATAAACCACCACCAAACTGGAAGCCACTTGCTCTTGGACTATACTAGACTGAGCGGTAGAATTTTAAAATCTAGGTAACAGGTCAATAAAGCTACAGCATTGGCATCAGAGCATGAATATAGCATTACAAATACGTAAAGACAAAATGTATAAGTTACTTACAAATTATTATTTATAAGGAACCAGTCGATAGCAGCACAAATCCTTCAGTTCTTATTGCAGCACCTTCAAGTGTAAGTGTAGGAGAGGAAACGTTCCCCAATCAGAGTAGGGAAGCAGGATAACCACACACATCTTTAATAAATCTATTAGGCTGTGACCATGGTTGTAATTTAGTAGGTTTGATACATATTTGTTACTGCAGTCTGTAGATCTTAAATATTGCATGAAAATTTTACCTGTCAGCATCAGCAAGTAAAAATCCCAAGATTGCTTGGCAAAATCTCCAAATCCCAAGTCAGTCCCCAAAATCCCAATATCTTGGCAAAACTCCCAAGGAGTGGGAGCACTGGCTGGCTACCACTACCAGGAACTGATGCGATCCTTTTTTTTCCCCGCGCACTTTCGTGATTTAAATTACGTAGCGCGAGGCACATTGAGCCAGGACTTGCAGCTGTAAAAGTGGGAGGGTGCTTCCCTCCTCCACGTTCTATGGTTCTGGCACTTAAAACGGGATGCAAAGGGTGTTCTTAAACAAGAATGCCCTTTCTTTAAAAAAAAAAAAAAAAAAAAAAACTTTTTTTTTTAAATTAAAATAAAATAAATTTCTCGGTCAGCCGATTCCAGGGGGGTGCAAGTGCACCCCCTTGCACCTGCCTGTGGGCGCCCTTGCGACTGAGGGTTACTTGCAAGCAAATAACCCAAATGTAATGACTGCAACAGTGAAACACGAAGAAAGTATAGTTTTGTACCTACCATAAATGTAGATGTTCGAGTGCTAATACAGCTGCAGTCATAACAGATGGGTTCTCCTGCCGTCAGGCGGGTCCTCGGTCGGCCGAATTCCAAAGTCTAGGTCCGGCGTCAGTTGTCGTCGCTTCTTCCCTGACGTCAGTATGACAGGGGTATAAAAGAACCAGCAGACGCAATTTTCTTCAGTTTTTCTTGCCCCAGATGTCAGGTGCCCCCAGAAGGAAGGCAATACATAAATTTATGTAATAATGCAATGCAATATAATCAAAATACAGTAGTTGCAAGCAAATACACCATAAATGAATACCCCAATCAGGTTGTATGAGGAGGTTTTAGCCAATAGGCCTGTCCCAAGAGGGGAAGGAGGGAGGGAAACCTGGACTGCAGCTGTATTAGCACTCGAACATCTACATTTATGGTAGGTACAAAACTGTACTATGTTCATCGTGCATACAGCTGCAGTCATAACAGATGGGTAGAATCCCAAAGCTTAAAAAAGGGTGGTAGGCACTAGGTGGAACTAGGAGGAGCCAGGATGCCCTGCAGGACTGCAGTGGCAAAGCCTGCTCTAGTTTTGGAGTATAATGGTAGGTTGTAGTGCTTGGAGAAGGTATGCACAGAACTCCAAGTGGCTGCTTCCAAAATATCTTTGGTAGGAACTCCTCTGAGGAAAGCTGCAGTGGTAGCTGTGGCCTTTGTGGAGTGAGATCTGATGCCTGCAGGGACAGTTTTACCATGAAAAGAGTAACAAAAGCGTATGCAGTGGGCTACCCATTTTGAGATTGTCTGTTTGGAAATTGGCTTCCCTTGAGCTCCTATAGCATAGGACACAAAGAGTTGTTCTGATTTTCTGAAGGGCTTTGTTCTGTCCAAATAATAGCGCAGCTGCTGTGGATATCCAAGGAATGTAGTAGTCTCTCCCCTTTGTTTTGAGGATTAGGGTAAAAGGTAGGTAAGTGGATAGCCTGATTCAAAGCCATCCTGGATACCACCTTTGGCATAAAGGACGGGTTGGTTCGTAATGAAACTCTGTCCTGATGCAAAATGATGAAAGGCTGCACAGCCATGAGGGCTTGTAGTTTGGATACCCTGCAAGCTGAGGTGATAGCCAGAAGGAAGGCTGTTTTCCAGGACAAATATTGCAAATCTGTTGAGGCAGCTGGCTCAAAAGGAGGCAAGGTCAGCTTTTCTAAAATGAAATTGAGGTCCCAAGCAGGTATTGGTCGTTTCCTTGGGGGTTTTATATTCTTAGCCCCTCTGAGGAACTGTCTTAAGAGGGGGTGAGAGAATAAAGGAGGATCAGTGTTGTATTCTGCAGAAATGGCGGAGGCATGGATTTTGATGGAGGAGAATGAAAGTCCACTGCTTAGTAGCTCAGCTAGATACTGTAATATTTGAGGTAAATTCAGTTTTCCAGTATTCTGGCCCTTTTTCTCATTCCAGGCACAAAACCATTTCCATTTTGCAGAGTAAGCTTTTCTAATAGACGGCCTTCTGGCCTCCAAAATGACATCCTGCACCTCCTTGGAGAGTAGGGTCTATTGTGAAGCTAAGGAATCTTCCATGCGGCCAGACTGAGTGTTTTCAGCTGACTGAAGAGTTTTGAAGCTGTGCTGAGTCAGAAGAAGAGGCATTAGAGATAGGGTCCATGGTGGGGAATGCATCAGGCTCCTCAGGAGTGGGTACCAGTGCTGTCTTGGCCAGTCTGGAGCAATGAGAATCATCTTTGGTCTGTCTGCTCTGGTTTTTAATAGAACTTTGGGCAGCAGAGGAAGAGGTGGAAATGCATAAACTGTCATTGTTGTCCAACTGAAAGAGAGAGTGTCCACTCTCCACGCCTGTGGATGAAAAGTCCTTGAGCAGAATTTTGTCAATTGGTGATTTTTGTGGGAGGCAAAGAGATCTATGTCTGGCCTTCCCCATGCTTGAATTATCTCTGTAAAAACTTGACGATGCAACTTCCATTCGTGTGGATCTGTCATATTTCTGCTTAGGTTGTCTGCCAGCATGTTTTCCTTGCCTGGCAAGTACTGTGCTTGAAGTTCGATTTGTAATTCCAGAGCCATGTTCCAAAGTGACATGGCCAGTCTGCATAGGGGGTATGAATGGGTTCCTCCCTGTTTGTTTATGTACCACATTACTGTGGTGTTGTCTGTCCTTATCAATAGTTGACCTGGATACAGAAGGTCTTTGAAAGCTATAATAGCATTTATTACTGCTAGCATTTCCTTTTGATTGATGTGAAGGTGCTTTTCTTTTTGGGACCATTGCCCTGAATGCACCGATCTGTCATATGCGCCCCCAGGCGTAGTCCGAGGCGTCTGTTGTGATGACTTGATTTGCTTGAGGCTTGCAGAATGGGAGACCTGTGTTTGTTTGGCATGCTTGAGCCCACCACAGAAATTCCTTTTGAAGACATGGAATTAGTGGTATTATTGTTTCCAAACTGTGGCTGTGCTGAGACCAAAGGTTTTTCAGGTACCATTGAAGTTTCCTCATATGCAGCTTTGCACATGGATTAGTAGGATGCAAGATGCCATGAATCCCAGAACCTACAGGATTTTCCTTGCAGTCAGCCTGGTGAAATTTGCTAGTTTTCTGAAGTATTGAGTTAGTTGCCCCTGTTTCTCTGGCGTGAGGTAGGCCATATGGGTGTTTGTGTCCAAGTTGGCACCCAGGAAAATTATTTTCTGAGAGGGTATTAGCCTTGATTTCGTTTTGTTGACTGTGTATCCCAGAGAGTTCAACAACATTATTACAAAAGCCAGGTGTTTCAGAAGTATGTGCTTGCTGTCCACTTGGATCAGGCAATCGTCCAAATATGGGTATATTTGTATCCCTTGAAGTCTGCAGTAGGCAATTACTGATGCCAGGCATTTCGTGAATACTCTGGGCGCAGTAGATAAGCCAAAGGGCAATGCAGAGAATTGATAATGGGTTGAACCTGCAAGAAATCTGAGGTATCTTCTGCAATTTTGTCTGATTGGGACATGCAGGTATGCCTCCTTGAGGTCCAATGTTACCAGCCAAGACTCCTTGCTCAGCATGGGAAGAAGCTGCTGTAATGTGAGCATCTTGAATTTTGGCACGAGTAAAAATGTGTTTAGGATGGATAGTCCAAAATAGGTCTCCAATCTTTTCCCTTCCTTGGTACCAGGAATAGTCTGGAATAAAAACCTTGACCTTGTTCTTGAGTAGGTACCTCTTGAATAGCTTTCATGTCCATGAGATCTGAAATTTGTCTTTGTGCCTCTGCCCTTTGATTGTGTGGCAGGTTTGGCATGCCTCTCATTTCTGGAAGGGTGTGAAAATGGAATCTGTAGCCTCTGTTTATAATGTCCAGGATCCATTTGTCTTTTGTGACAATATGCCAATTTTTCGAAAATAATGCCAGTTTTCCGCCTAAGGGTGCTGCCATTTGAGCCTTGCTTGGCATGCAAAGGGGAAAGTCATTGGGTTTGCTTTCTGAATGGCTGCGAACTATCCTCACCACCTCTTTGTGTAGGAGCTTGCCACTGTCTGCCTCTAAACGATCCTTGAGATTGCCCTCTGTCCCTCGGGCACCTGTATCTATCTCTTTGGGGTCTGTCCGTGGCTGAAAAGGACCAATTTTTGGAAGGCCAATTTCTACTGAAACGTGGAGGTTGTACCTGTAGAAAATCTTTCATTGTTTGCATTGATTTAGCCTTTTCCTCCATTTTCTTTAATACCTCCTCAGCTTTAACATCAAATAATACATCCTTTTGTAGAGGGGCATCTAGTAATTTAGCTTTGACATGATCTGGTAAGGTTTGCTCCTTGAGCCAGGCATGTCTATGTATGACTGATCCTGTAACAGCAGCTCTACATGAGGCCTCTAGAGCATCAAAACCACATTGCAAGGTATGTTTACCCACTTGTTCTGCACTATGCATCAAATCCTGCAACTCCTTCAAGTCTGGTTGATCAGGTTGTGACATTTTGCTTCTCCACTGTGATAACAGAAACTGTTGGTACTTTAACATATGGAACTGGCAGTTTAATGCCCTCTTGGTTAAGGTGGCCGAGGTGTATACCTTTTTTCCCCACCTTTCTAAAGATCTGGAATCTCTCTCAGAAGGTAATGGATTTTTAGCAGTTGAGGCCTTAATTCCCTTGGGGCCCTATGAGATAGTTTCTGGGTCAGCCGCATGGCTTTTGTATAAAAACTAGTGTGAGTCAGGAACCCGGTAGTACCAGTCAGGCCTGACTGGGGCTGGGGGTAAAGAGTCTGGGTTAAGGCAGGCCTCCGAATACACATCATCTAGTATGTCTAAGACAGGAGGTATAGCCAGAGGCCTGTGCTGGGGTAGCAAGAGAAAATCCGTAAGCCTTTTCTTGGAGTCTGAGTACTCTTGGCCTTCCCAGTGGAAGTGTTCCCTCAAGGTATGCAAGGTTTCCCCAAATGAGTAATCCTCTGGGGGGGAAACAGAGGGAATGGACTCCTCTGCATCAGAATCTTCAAAAGGGGAGTAAGAATGTTCCTGTTCATCAGTGCTCTGAAATAATGGAGGCCTGGTCAGAGGAGGGGGATTCTTCCTCCACTCTGGGCCTTTTGTCCTGGGGGGGGGTTGAGAACCCCTGATAAGAGTAATTAAATCCTCAGCCATTTTAAGCATCTGCTTTTTAGGCATGGGGCCTGGAGAAGGGCCCAGTGTAGCTGGTCTCTTAGAATGCATGGCTGCTTTAGACTTGGTGAAAGCCTTGATAGAAAAAGAAGAGGAAAATCTGAGGACACCTTGAGAGGAGGCAGACCTGTCTACATATTGAGTTTCACCACCAGGAGTGGCTTCGGTATCTGTAGTCGGGGTGTGGGCCGAGGAGCCTGCGACCTCGGACACAGTAGACACCGCCAATGAAATATTGTCGGTAGGCAGGGACTGCGTAGGCGCCTCGCTGAGAACTGGACCACCTGTAGCCGGCTTTGGCGTGGTGTCGGTAGAGGCCGCGGACCTCGTGTATCGGTCCTTATCTTTGTGTTTTTTAGACAAAACTGGAGTTGGAGTATCCGACGACATAATGTAGTTAAATTTTTTACCAAAATAGTGCTGGGCGAACTCCGCCTGACGCTTAATGGTGCGTTTGTTGAAGGTAGCACATAAACGACAGACCGAGACGTCGTGGTCTGGGCCTAAGCAAGGAATGCAGAGGGAATGAAAATCCTTATGCGGTATTTGCTTCCCACATGAAATACAATTATTAACTTTGTCTGACATCGATCTGAGGCAAGAAAAGTTTCCCCAATGGGGTACTTAGCTTTCAAGAAGACTTCGGTTGCAAAATTTTCGTAATTTCAGGAGCTGGCCGACCGGCACTTGCGATCTGCTTCTGCTTCGGGCACCGCGCGGCAAGAAAGACTGAAGAAAATGGCGTCGGCTGGTTCTTCTATACCCCTGTCGCACTGACGTCAGGGAAGAAGCGACGACAACCGACGCCGGACCTAGACTTTGGAATTCGGCCGACCGAGGACCTGCCTGACGGCAGGAGAGCCCATCTGTTATGACTGCAGCTGTATGCATGATGAACATCATCCATAAGACAGAGTTCTTTTTCCGCAGTAAGGTTTGTGTGCTTGGGAAGATGTCTGGGTATATAACGTTTCAATGAAGTGATGAGAGACTTGTGCTTAAAATTTTGCTGTCCTTTCTTAAATGTATCATTATTTTTTTAAAAGGTGGTGAATTACAGTCAACTACTACTGACAGTCACTAGAGAGTTACAAATGTGTTTTACATCAGAAACTGCAAATTGCCTTTCTCTATGAACTGTGTAAGTCAGCATCATTAATATTTAAATTCAAATGTCAAAGTGTCCCTGATTGGGTTCTTTGTCCTTGATTCTGCAGTTAAAAAGCTGAGAGGGGGAAGTTAGTATCTCTGTATGCATGGAATTACACCTATGCGAGAAGGGAGGTTAGTATCTCTGTATGCATGGGATTACACTCCACATCTGCTTATCCACAGAGCCCTGGGATCACCACAGTGAAAGAAGGAAAAAACAGGAATCATCATCTTTTTGGTCACCATCTAAAAGTTCGCCAGAAAACAAAATTCATTCAGATGGTGCTTGTCCAAATAAGGGGGTGATATTTAATTTTGCTTGCCACTAAATAAGAAAGAACCCTGGACAACTCAAACAAATACTAACAGTATACTGTGTTGAAAATCTTCAGTGCTGAGGACAGCAATAATAGGCAAATGAAAGTTAGATACTTACCATAACGACACATCAAGGTTTCTGCTTCGGCTCTTCCTAACAGATAGGTTATTATAGCTGACTTTGGCTACTGTCAGATTTTGTATCTGGTGCTCAAGCATCTACCATACCCATAAAGCCCTGCAATGACAGAGATACCTCGGATCGAGTTTGCCCCATACCAATGTAAAGGAAATTGCTCCCAAACCTACAACACCAAATATCACACAGTATGAAAACAAGCTCCCAAACCTAGAATTTGAAGAGCAGATATTCAAGCCAAGGTAGCTGCAAGTACAGCCCACTCCAGCAGCCAAGGAGAAATTCAAGGCAGGGGGAAGAAAAGAATAAAGTTGAGGAAGGGGAGAAGCAGACAACACAGATCTATCATTATGGTAAGCACATAACTTTTGTATGTGATGTTCTCTCTTCAGTCTCTTCCTCAACGGACAGGACAGATTCCCCTAGCTACTAATACACTTTCAGAATCTGATGGAAGGCTATTCCAGAACACAGCTGAACCAAAGAAGGTCCTGACCTTGAATGCAAATCCAATTTATAGTGAGAAATGAAGGTATCTACATTCGACTAAGTAGCAGCAGCCCAAATGTTATCAAGCGATACTCTGGAGAAGAAAGTTGTAGATGAAGCACAGATCTACTCAAGTAAGCCTCAGGCAGTTTGGGTAAGGGTAAGCCCTTCTCTATGTAGATATGTGAACTACAGACAACCAGCAAGAAACCATCACTTTCAGATACCCCTTTTCCCAAGGTTGGCTGTGGAAAAGGAGAAAAATACTGATCAATCATTCTAACCTTAATACAATGCAAGTAGAAATGAAGCTGGTGACGTAAATCCAGCAAATGTATTTCCCTTTACTGAAGAAATCTGGGAAGAAAACAGAAATGTTGGTAGATTGATTAAGTGATAATTCAGAAGCCACCTTTGGAAGAAAAACAACAATTAGATCTTATTGTAACTCTGTCCTTGTGAAAAACCAAACAGGGAGTCTTACTAGGGCATGTAACTCCGAAGCCCTCCTAGCAGAGGTGATGCCCACAAAAAATAGAGAGTTTTCCACGTCAAGAATTTCTGTCAACTTTCGTTGCAGGTTCAAAGGAGGGACTACTTAAAGTCTGAAACAGAAAGTTAATATCCCAAGAAGGGACAAAATCCCTGAGTAGAGGTCAAAGGAAGAAAGGTAACACTAAGAAGGTCTTTGAACAATGCTTCTCCCAGACATGAAAACTGGAGATGGTTGCACTTTAACAGTGGATGAGCTGACTCTGCAAAGAAAGAAAGATACCAAAATGGCTGAAAAAAAAGTGCTAAGTTTTTGATGGAAGCTCAGATAGAAAATCTTTTTCAACTGCATTTATAGATCTTTCTGGTGGAAGGTTTTTGTGTTTAAGTCAAAATGTGAACTACATAAAGGAACCAAGGTACTGGGAGCAAATAACTAGAGAGGGAAAGGTAATAGTATGGGAAGAGACAATTTATTTGGACTGCAGGTTAGAGATTACTTTCCTTATCAAGGATTGATATCAGAGTATAGGCAAAGAGAAAGAAATAGGGGGGGGGGGTCCTAAATGAAAGGGCACCACTGGTAGAGTTTTTAGTGGAATCTAGAACATAAGATGCCATTGAAAAAGGAATAATTAGTACAGCATACAAAATATTGCATGATAACTGTAAGAATCACTCAGAGAAGGATATAATGGATTGAGAAGAGAGATTGGATAGACAATTCACAAAGAAACAATGGGAGGATATATGTAGGTCTCCCAAATATGCAACAAAATGTAAAAGACTTAGGATTTTTGCTTGGAAATGTTTACATATATATTTTTATGCCCAAAGTAGACTCCAGAGAATTTTTCCTCAGGTAGACAGCAAATGTTGGAGGTGCCATGGGGAAGAAAGAGGTACTTGGGAACATATTTTCTGGGAGTGCTGTGGGTTGGTGAACTTTAAGGATTCCCTGCGGGATGTTCTGTCGGAGATGCTGGGTGCGCCGATTGTTGTGACAAGGGAGATGATTTTTCTGAGTTATGATACAGAATCAGAATTGCCTAGACATAGTAAGGCCTTGCTGTGTCTAATTATGGTGGCTGCCAAAAATGTAATTACTAGAAAATGGAAAACAAAATCTAAACCAGCTATATTAGAAGTAGTGAATATAATAACAAAGAGAAAACAACTGGAACTGAGATCTTTAGAACGGATAGGAGCAAACTACATAGGAAAAATGGGAATTGTGGGAATGAGGTTTAAGAGAAGGCAGGACTTAAATGAGCCTCTGCACATCAACCGAAAAGAGATGATGGCTGTCCAGCATGCCTTGATACTTTTCAAACCCCTTTTCTCCCCAGGGACTCTCCTGATCAAAACAGAACCCACCACTGTAATGTGGTAGATCAACATGCAGGGAGGGACTGACTCCTACCCTCTATGCAAGCTGGCCATGACCCTTTGGCACACAGACTCCGCCATGCAACTCTACCTGTTAGCACAATTCCTACCAGGTTCTTTCAACTCTCTGGCAGACCAATTAAGCAGAAATCTTCTGGACCCACATGAGTGGCAGCTCAACAGAATCTTCACCCTAACAACTCAGAAATGGGGCACCCCGAAGGTCGACCTCTTTGCCTCCCACACCAACCATCAGCTCAGCAAATTCTGCACTAGGGAGCATCACTGCATGGCTTGGAAAGTGGATGCGCTGTTCACTTTGTTTGAAAATGATTGGGTCGATTACAAGTGATGTATAATGCTTGCAACTGGGACTGTGTCAGGATGGTTTGTGATGTAAAATGCTTCCAAACAGGATTGTGGCAGTGTGGTTTGTTTTCATTTATATAAATGTATGAATGCTTATTTATGTTAATACAGATGTTTCTTGTTTAAAAAAGGGTCAGGAATTAATTTATGTAATGTTGCTTAGGTTATATGATGTACAGCAATATATGTGAAGTATAATAGCAGTTATGTACTTGACATAAAATGGCATCTGTGTTATCCTATTTCATTATTCCTCACAACTTGGTCTTTAATCCAATATCAGATCCGATCCGGCACTAAGCAAAACAGATTCAAGGCTCGAACTCCTCCCTCTCCCATAATCCTCTTCTGCATTCTAACCCTCAGATCGAGTTTGCCATAGTTACCCCTAGGATGTATACCTGACGCTTTAAAGTAAGGGAACTCAACCCAGGAGCTTATGGACTCCAGCGTCCTCAATCCTCCTAGAACATGGATGGGGGGAAGGTGTGTGGAAGTGAGGAATAATGAAATTGAAATAGGATAACATAAATGTCAAGTTATGGTAAGTACATAACTGCTAATCTGATGTAATCCATTTCACGACAGGGTCAGAATCTCCAGCTACAACAGTAATCCAGGCTGCCCTATGGAAGGATATGCCTGAGCACCATGGAACCAAAGGATGCTCTGTTTTTGGAGACAATATCCGATTTGTAATGAGAAACAAAAGTGTTCAGAGTGGATCAAGTGGCTGCAGCACATATGTCATCTATAGACACCCTAGCAGAGAAGGCTGACGATGTAGCAACCGACCTGAGAGAATGAGCGGTGGACGAAGTAACTCTAAGCCCCTGAAATCCAGTTGGAAACTGCTACCTTAGATGCTGCTTAACCACGTTTGTTCAGACAGAAGGCTATAAACAGTCAGATTTCCTGAAAGCTTTAGTCCTCTGCAAGTAAAATCTTAACTGTTGATGTACATCCAGTGTATAGAGGAGGCATTATTGGAATGATTTGGAAAAAAGACAGGTAACTGCATAGACTGGCTGATATTAGTTTCAGTGGATACCTTGGGCATGAAGGAGGGATTAGTTCTCAAGGTCACTCTGTCTTTGTGAAAAATGACATACGGCGGCTTGGACAATAAAGCCTATAACTTCGAGACCCCTCCAGCCAAAGTTATGGTCACAAGAAAGGCGGTCTTCCATGACAAAAACTTAATATCATAGGAATGAGTTGGCTCAAATGGACTGAATGAGAGACTGCAACACCACAGTCAAATCCCAAAGAGGGGAAATATCTCTGACGGGGCCCGAGGAGAAACACACCTTTCATGAAAGCCTTGCATAGTCTGGAAGAAAAGGTAGGCTCCCTACTAACATGAAAATTGAAAATGGCCACCACCTGCAGCTTTATGGTAGAGAAATTGGCACAGTCTTGATAAAGAGATGATAAAAAAAGTACAGTTGTGTACACTTGCCATAAATGTAGATTTTGAGTGTATTCACTGTTGCAGTCATCACCTGTGGGTTGTTCCTGCTGTGGTAGCCCTCGGCCGGCCCGAATACCAGAATCAATGTTTTTCTGCATCGGCTGCTTTTGCTTGCTGCCTGACATCAGGTTGTCAGTGCTATAAAGGAAGGCAGCCGATGCCATTACATCAGCTTTTCTTGCCCTAACCAGTCAGAGGTCCAAATAAATATGGTAAAGTAGTCCCGGTGGCTAAAAGCCACCATTAGAAACTAGTGTCTCCCTAAAGAAAGAAGATATAAGGGGGGAAGGAGGGTGGGAAACCAGGACTGCAACAGTGAATACACTCGAATATCTACATTTATGGTAAGATGTACACAACTGTACTATATTATTTGTGTTTCACTGTTGCAGTCATCACCTGTGGGAGGATTCCCAAAGCTGATGGGAGGGGTGGTAGGATTAGTAAGAGACCTAGGAATGGGTCAGCATGCCCTGCAGAAAGTACAGTTGTGTAAACTTACCATAAATGTAGATGTTTGAGTGTATTCACTGTTGCAGTCATCACATTTGGGTTATCCCTGCCAGGATAGCCGTCGGCTGGCTGAAATACCAGAGACTTAGTATTTCTGCATCTGTCAAAGTAGGAGGCCAGGTTCTGGTGGAAGAACCCCACCAGTGGAAAATAAATAGCAATATGTCCCTTGTATGGAAAGGAGAACAGCAAGGAAGAATGGTAATAAAAAAAGAAAGAGAATAAAGGGGGTGGAGGGAGGGAAACCAGAACTGCAACAGTGAATACACTTGAACATCTACATTTATGGTAAGTGTACACAACTGTACTATGTTTCATGTTTCACTGTTGCAGTCATCACATTTCTGTAGATTCCCAAAGCTGAGGAAATCAGTGGAGGCAGTCAAGGAAACTAGGGGCTGGCGAGGATGCCCTGCAAGACTGCAGAGGCAAACCCTGCACTGGAGCTGGAGAAGAGAGGCAGGTGGTAATGCTTGGTAAAAGTATGAGCAGATGTCCAGGTGGCAGCCTCCAGAATGCCCCAGGACTCCTCTAAGGAAAGCGGCAGAGGTGGAGGCTGCTCTTGTGGAGTGCATCCTGACCCCCTTGGGGGGAGGCTTTCCATGCTGTTTGTAGCAGAAATAGATGCAGTGTGCTATCCATTTGGAGATGGTTTGCTTGGAGATGGCTTTGCATTCTGCCCCTGTAGCAAAGCTAACCAGCACCAGACTTTCTGAAGGATTTAGTCCTGTCCAGATAGAATCTAAGCTGTCTGTGCACATTTAGAGAGTGAAGAATCCTTTCCCCCTTGCTCTGGGGATTAGGAAAGAAGGTGGGCAAATGAATGGATTGGTTGAAAGCCACACTGGACACCACCTTGGGCATGAAGGATGGATTAGTTCTGAGGGATACCCTGACTGCATGGAAGATGACAAAGGGTTCCACAGCCATGAGTACTTGTAGCTCAGAGAGTCCACTGGGTTACGTGAAGGCCAGAAGGAATGCTGTCTTCTAGGAGAGAAAATTTAACTCTGCAGAAGACACTGGTTTGAAAGAGAGCAGGGTGAGCTTTTCCAAGCCAAAGTTATGGTCCCAAGCTGGTGTTGCTGCCCTTCTGGGGGGGCCTCAAGTTGCTAGCCCCTCTAAGGAACTCTTTGATCAAAGGGTGTGAGAAAAGGCGCTGCTCAGTGGGAAAATGAGCAGAAATAGCAGAAGCATGAATTTTTATAGCGGATATATAGTAGGTCAGCTAAGTAATCCAGGATGAGAGGGATGGAGGGCTGTGCCATATTGGCTCTCTTAGCCTGGATCCAGGTGCAGAACCTTTTCCATTTATCTGCATAAGACTTTCTGGTGCTAGGACATCTGGCCTCATGGATAACATCCAGAACCTGTTTACTGAGGGTTCACCATTTCTGAGTTATTAGGGTGAAGGTACTTCTGTTGAGTTGCCACTTGTGTGGGTCCAGAAGATTTCTACTTAATTGGTCTGCCAGTGATTTGAGAGAGCCTGGTAGGTGTTGTGCTAATAGTTACAAGGAAGAGGCTGTGAGCCAAAGGGTCATGGCCAGCCTGCATAGAGGGTAGGGAGTGAGTCCCTCCCTGCTTGTTGATGTACCACATCATAGTATTGTCTGTTTTGATCAGGAGAACCCCTGGAGAGAGAAGGGGTTTGAAAGCTATCAAGGCATGCTGCACAGGCATCATCTCTTTTAGACTGATGTGCGGAGGGATTTACTGTGGGCTCCATTGAGCCTGTATGCACCTGCCGTTTAGGTGCACACCCCAAGCGTAGTCTGATGCATCTGTGCTGAGGGTCTGGGCAGCAGGGGGGGGGGGGCAGTCCCTTGTTGTGGGAGCATGCTGTTGCCCAGTGAAAATCCTTTCTGAGGCAAGGAATTATAAGAAGGATAGTTTCCAGGTCCTGAGAATGCTGGCACCAAAGGTTCTTTAGGTACCACTGAAGTTTCTTCATATGCAGTCTGGCATATGGAATGAGGAGTATGCAAGATGCCATGAACCCCAGAGCTTGCAGGATTGTCCTTGCAGATAGCTGGGGCCTGGTAGCTAGTTGAGAGAAGTAGGCTGTCAGGAAAATTTGTTTCTCTGGTGTAAGGTATGCCATCTGGGATGCTGTGTCCAGACTTGC
This sequence comes from Protopterus annectens, assembly GCF_019279795.1. Classification (NCBI taxonomy): domain Eukaryota; kingdom Metazoa; phylum Chordata; order Ceratodontiformes; family Protopteridae; genus Protopterus; species Protopterus annectens. Next base: position 230,254,221 of record NC_056728.1, on the reverse strand, counting down.
TCCAGGAACATTATCCTTTGGGTGGGCACCTGTTTGGATTTCTTTTCATTGATTGAGTACCCTAGGGAGGTTAGTAGAGTCTTTACAAAGGCCAGGTGCTTGAGCAGCTTTTCCTGGCCATCTGCCTGAATAAGGCAGTCATCTACGTATGGGTAAATTTGAATATTTCTTTGTCTGTAAAAGGCAATGGCCAGAGCCAGACATTTTGTGAAAACTCTGGAAGCAGTAGATAAGCCAAAGGGAAGCACAGAGAACTGAAAGTGTTGAGATTCTGCCCTGAAGTGGAAATATTTTCTGCAGGATTCCCTGAGAGGAATGTGGAGGTAGGCCTCTTTTAGAGCTAGGGTGGCTAGCCAAGCGTCCTTGGATAGATCTAGGAAAGCTTTTCAGGTTGGAAGGGTGTGGAAGGAAAATTTGTATCCCTGAGACACAATGTTTAGAACCCATTGGTCCTTGGTAATGGTGGCCCAGGTGCTTGAGTGAAAGGAGAGTTTTCCTCCCAGGGGTAAGTAAGGGTGGGTAGAGAGGGTTGGGGAGGTGGTAAGTCATTGTGAGCTCATTCCATAAGGTGGTGGCTTAGAAATCCCTGGAGGTAGTCCACTGCTTAGATCTTTGCATTCCCTGGGGCTGCTGTCTGGGGGGTCTGTTTCCTCAGGGCTTAGGCTGGGTCGGTTTCTCGGAGCAGGAAAGGACCAGTGCTTGGAGGGACAATGCCTGCTGAACCTTTTGGGCTGGACCTGTAAGAAATCCTTAACAGTTTGCATAGATTTTGTTTTTTCTTCCATCTTTTTTAAGACCTCTTCTGCCTTAGTGGCAAATAAGTTATCTTTGTGCAAGGGGGCATCCAACAGTTTAGATTTCACGTGGTCTGGCAGGGGTTGTTCCTTAAGCCATGCATGTCTTCTAATGACAGAACCAGTGAATGCTGCCCTGCAAGAAGCTTCTAGGGCATCAAAACCACAGTGCAAGGTGTGTTTAGTTACTTGACTTGCAGAATGCATTAAATCTTGTAAATCTTTAGATTCTGCCCAAGCAGGAAAGGAAGACATTTTTTGTTTAAGGAGTTCCAAGGTATGTTGCTGAAATTTCAGCATATTGAACTGACAATTTAGTGCCCTGATACCAACAGTAGCTGAGGTGTATACTTTTTTACCTCATCTGTCCAATGCTCAGGAATCCCTGCCTGAGGAGTGGAATTCTTAGCAGAGGTTGCTTTAATCCCTTTTGGCCCTTGAGAAATGACCTCAGAGTCAGCTGTTGGATTTTTAAAAAGATATTTGTGTGAGTCAGGGACTCTATAGTACCAGTCTGGTTTTATGGGAGCAGGAGGTAGGGCATCAGATTCAAGCTGGATTCGTAGAAAACATCCTCCACAACATCCAGGACTGGGGGGATGGCCAAGGCCCTGCATTGCAAAAGATTTAGGAATTCCCTAAGTCTCTTTTTAGACTGAGGGTAGTCCTGACTCTCCCACTGGAAATGCTCCCTTAAAGTATGCAGGGTTTCCCCAAAGGAAAAATCCTCTGGGGGAGAGGCTGAAGGAATGGAGTCCTCTGCATCTGAATCCTCATAAGTGGAGAGGGGTTGCATGTCTTCATAGTCAGATGCATCAGATTTATCTGACTCTTGTTTTGAACTACAGGGGACAGATCTCTTTCTTTTGGAGGGGGTAGCTTGGCTTCCCCTGATCAGCATGATAAGGTCTTCCGTTATTTTAAGCATTTGAGACTGAGGCAAAGTAACACACATCAGAGTGGGTCATCGGTTTCTTGGGTGTGATACGAACCCTGGGCCAAAGAAACTCTTGTCATTTTTGAAAGAACGGTAGTCGCGAAAGAAGACATCGGTTTGTGCGAGATTCGGTAGTACAAAGGACTTCCTCGGAAGCCGGTGCCTGCTCAGCAGCTCTGGACCAATCCAAGGTAGAGACAACCACAGAATCCTTAGTTGAAGAAGAGTTTTGCGGCATTACAGACTCTGAAAGGGTCTCAGTAGCGGCCTGCGAATCAACTGAAGCAGGCATCAGGGACTGCAAAAGCGCCTCAATGAGTACCAGAGGACTGACAACTAGCTTAATGGAAGCAGCGTCAGTAGGTTTGGACCTGTGCAGTCTGTCTGTCTTTATCTTTATGTTTTTTCAGAAGATCTGCTGTCGGATGGCTTACCGAAGCCATATTGGAATTCGAGGACTGTAAACGAAAATATCTGGCTACAATAAGGGGGATGAAGTGGTCTGGGCCTAAACAAGTGAAGCAGTAAGAGTGGAGGTCTTGGTGTGGTATTTGCTTTCCACAGGTGAAACAATTACTAACTTTTTCTGACATCGGTTAGTGCAAGAAAAAAGGATCCCCAATGGGGTACTTTGCTTTAGAAGACTTCAACTTCAAGTCAGTAGATGAAAACTCAGGTAGCGGCCAACTGGCACTCGTGCAAACTGCTTCTGCTTTGGGCTCCATGGCAAGAAAGACTGATGTAATGGCGTTGGCTGCCTTACTTTATACTACTGATGACCGGACGTCAGTCCTCAAGCAATAGCAACCGATGCAGAAATACTAAGTCTCGGGTGTTTGGACCAGCTGAGGGCTACCCTGGCAGGGATAACCTAAGTGTGATGACTGCAACAGTGAAACATGAAAAACATCTGCAAACCCTGCCCCAGCCATAGAAAACAGAGGGAGGTGGTAACACTTGATAAAGGTATGGACAGAAGTCCAGGTGGCAGCTTCCAGGATGTCCCTGGTGGGAACTCCTCTGAGGAATGCTGCGGAAGTGGAGGCTGCCCTAGTGGAATGGGTTTGAATAGACTTGGTGGGTGTTTCCCATGCAATATGTAGCAGAAATGGATACAGTGTGATATGCATTTGGAAATGGTTTATTTGAAAATGGGCTTCCCCTCTGCCCTTGGGGCAAAGCTGACAAGTAGTTGGTCTGTTTTCCTGAAGGGTTTAGTACGGTCCAGATAGTATTGGAGCTGTCTGTGCATGTCTAGTGAGTGCAGAATTCTTTCCCCCTTGTTTTGAGGGTTAGGAAAGAAGGTGTGTAGATGTATGGCCTGGTTGAGAGTTACATTAGATACCACCTTGGGCATAAAGGAGGGATAAGTCCTCAGGGAGACCCTGTCTGCATGGAAGATGATGAAGGGCTCAATGGCCATCAGTGCCTGAAGTTCTGAAACTCTTCTGGCTGAGGTGATAGTTAAGAGAAAAGCAGTCTTCCAGAGAGGTATCTTAGTTCTGCTGAAGCAGCAGGTTCAAAGGGTGGTAAAGTTAGTTTTTCTAAAACATAATTCAGGTCCCAGACTTGAGTGGGTGGCCTTCTGGGAGGTCTGATATTAGAAGCCCCTCTTAGGAATTGTTTAATCAATGGATGGGAGAACAGGGGCTGTTCTGTATCAAAATGAGCTGAAATGGCTGAGGCATGGATTTTAATAGAGGAGAAGGAGAGACCAGTATTAAGTAGCTCCGCTAAGTAGTCCAGGATAAGAGGGATGGAAGGTTGTGAGGTATTGCCCCCTCTGGACTGGCTCCAGGAGCAGAACCTTTTCCATTTTCCTGCACAAGATTTTCTGGTGCTGGGCCTTCTGGCCTCTGTGATAATGTCTAGGACATGTTTGCTTAACAAGGGCCCCTTGTTTGCCTTTAAAGTATTAGCCATGCTGATAGTTTGAGAGTCTGTAAGTCTGGGTGCAGCATTTCCATGCCCCCACCTGAGTTATGAGGTCTGAGATCAGGGGAAGCTGCCTGGGAGGCTGTAAGGTCAGGCTGCGCTGTAAGGGGTACCAATGTTGTCTGGGCCAATCTGGAGCAAGCAGGATGGCCTTTGGTCTCTCCTCCCTTATTCTGAGCCGTACCTTGGGAATAAGAGGCATAGAAGGGAATGCATACAGAAAGAGGGTGTCCCAGGGGAAGGTCAAGGCATCCACCTTCCATGCTAGGTGGTGATACTCCCTGGTACAGAATTTTTTCAGCTGATGGTTAAGATATGAAGCAGAGAGATCCACCTCTGGAGTCCCCCATACCGGAGTGATTTGTAAAAAGATTTTTCTGTGGAGCTGCCATTCATGGGGGTCCAGTAACTTTCTGCTTAAGTGGTTTGCCAAGGTGTTGTCGATCCCTGGTAGGTATTGGGCTATCAGGTGTAGTCCCATGAAAGAGGCTGTCAGCCAGACATTCATGGCTAGCCTGCACAGAGGGTAAGATTGGGTCCATTCCTGTTTGTTGCTGTACCACATTACTGTGGTGTTGTCTGTTTTGATAAGGAGAACCCCTGGCTTCAGATAGGGTTTGAAGGCTGTCAGAGCTTTTTGTACTGCCATTATTTCCTTCTGGTTAATGTGTAAGGGAAGGTGCTGGGTATCCCAAAAACCTTGGGTGTACTTGCCATCTAGGTGAGCACCCCAAGCTATGTCTGAGGTGTCAGTGGTAATGGTCTGCTCGGTTGGGCGGAGGGTGAAGGAAAGACCCTTGTTCTGGCCACAGGTCCCTGCCCACCAGAGAAACTCGGCCCTTATACAGGGGATCAGAGGTAGAGAGGTCTCTAGAGGTTGAGAGTGCTGATACCAAAGATTCTTTAGATACCACTGAAGTTTTCTCATGTGAAGCCTGGCCAGAGGAATTAGAAGGATGCAAGATGCCATGTATCCCAAGGTTTGCAGGAACTTCCTCGCAGTGAGATGACTTCTGGAAGCCAGCTGGGTAAAACAGAGAGGCAAGAAGCTCTGCTTTTCTGGGGATAGGAAGGCCATTTGGGATGCTGTGTCCAGCAGTGCCCCTAAGAAAATGATCTTCCTGGAGGGTGTTTGCCTTGATTTCTACTCATTGGTGGTGTACCCTAAGGAAGTTAGGAGGGTTTTGACAAAGAGGAGGTCCTTGAGGAACGTTTCTTTGCACTCTGCCTGAATGAGGTAGTCGTCCAGATAAGGGTAAACCCGTACATTGTTATGTCTGCAAAAGGCAATGGCTGGGCCTAAGCATTTGGTAAATACCCTGGGAGCAGTAGATAAGCCAAAGGTAGCGCACAGAACTTAAAGTTTTGTGAGCCTGCTCTGAAGCAAAGGAATTTCCCGCAGGATTCCCTTATGGGGATGTGAAGCTGGGCATCTTTTAGCTCTAGGGTAACTAATCTGGCATTTTTTGTCAGCATAGGCAGCAGCTGCTGCAAAGTTAGCATTCTGAATTTGGGGACCACCAGGAAGGTGTTCAGAATGGATAAATCTAGGATGGGGCATCAAGTGCCCTCTTTTCTGAGAACAAGGAATAGTCTGGAATAAAAGCCTTTGCCTGTTAGATCTGAGGGGAGAGGTTCTACTGCCCCTTGGGATATAAAAGTTTGAACTTGTTTCAATGCCTCTGCCCACTGATTTGGAGGCAAGCCTGGGTACCCTCTATGAATTGGGAGTTTGTTAAAGGAGAATTTGTTTCCCTGAAATATGATCTTTAAGACCCATTGGTCCTTTGTTACAGAAAGCCAATTTTCTTTCTAGAGGGAGAGCCTTTCCTCCTAGTTTTTGGTGAGTGAAAAGAGGGCGGGGGAGAGGGAGTCATTGAGAGTTTTTGCCATAGAGGGATGGCTTAGAACTCCCTGCCTTTGGAGTGGAAGTGGTCCACTGTTTGGTTCTCTGCTGTCCCTGGGATAGGAATCTGGGTGGTCTGTCCCTGCGGGGCTTACCTTGTCCCTATCTGCTAGGTGCAGGAAAAGGACCAGTGTTTTGAGGGAAAATTCCTGCTGAACCTTGGAGGTTGTACCTGAAGGAAATCTTTTAGTGTTTGCATAGATTTTGCTTTGTCTTCCATCTTTTTAAGCACTTCTGCTTTTACTCCAAACAAGCGGTCCTTATCCAAGGGTTCAAGTAATTTAGATTTGCCATGATCAGGGAGAGGTTGTTCCTTCAACCATGCACATCTCCTAATGACAGATCCTGACAATGCTGCCCTGCTCGAGGCTTCCAGGATGTCATATCCACAGTGTAATGAGCGTTTAGCCACTTGACAAGTAGAGTGCAGTAAATCTGCTAACTCTTTCGAACTGGCACAGTCAGAAAAGGTTGAAATCTTTTGTTTTAATAGTTCCAAAGTGTGTTGTTGATATTTTAACACATGGAACTGACAGTTAAGTGCTATAACTATGGTTTCAGAGGTGTACACTTGTTTACCCCATCTGTCCAGAGCTCTGGAGTCCTTATGAAAAGGAATAGGATTCTTTATAAAACTAGCCTTAGCTCTTTTTGGTCCCTGTGTAATGACCTCTGGGTCTGCAGCAGGATTTCTGTACAGGTATTTGTGAGAATCTGGTACTCTGTAATACCTGTTAGATTTTCTGGGAGCAGGTGGGAGGGTGTCAGGAGTTAAGATGGATTCATGGAAGACATCATCAACCACCTCTAAGATTGGAGGGATGGTCAAGGGTCTGTGCTGGGGCAGGTCTAGAAACTCTCTTAGTTTTTTCTCAGACTGAAAGAAGTCCTGGTATTCTCAGTGGAAATGTTGCCTGAGGGTGTGAAGGGTTTCTCCAAAGGAAAGATCTTCTGGTGGGGAGGCAGAAGGAATGGATTCCTCTACATATGAATCCTCATAAGCAGTCAGAGGTTGTTGTTCCTCTAAATCTGAATAATCAGACTCCTCAGAATCTTGTTCCATCTGTATTACAGGAGAAAGGTCTTTTTTCCTTTTAGAAGGTGTAGCCTGACTACCTCTGATAAGGGTAATAAGATCCTCCGCCATTTTAAGCATTTGAGCTTGGGGTAGTAGAGGAGTAAAATGGTGGCTAGAGGTGGTTTTTCCTAGGAGTGGCCTTGCCTCTAGATCTAAGAGTATCCATTGGTCTGAGAGAAACAGAAGTGGTAGAAGACTTCAGTTTTTGTCTAGATTTGGTAGTGCGAAAGACCTCCTCAGAAGCCGTTGCCTGCGTCGCAGCTCCGGACCCAACCAAGGCAGAGACAACCAAAGGCTCGGAAGACAAAGAAGATTTTCATGGCATACTGGACTCCAAAAGGGTCTCAGTAGAGGCCTGCGAAGGTGCTGAACTGGGTATCAGGAGCTGCGAAGGCGCCTCACTGAATTCTGGAGAACTGAAGACCTGCTTAGCGGTAGAGTCATCGGAAGGCTTAGCCTTGTGTGATCTGTCTCTATCTTTATCCTTAATTTTTTTTGGAAGGTCTACAGATTGTTGGCTGATGGATGCCATTTCGGAATGCGAAGACGAAAGACGAAAATATCTGGCTACAATAAGAGTTGTACGACAAATTGTTCTCGCGTTAAAAAGGGCACATAACTGGCAATGGGGGACATCATGGTCTGGGCCTGAACAAGTGATGCAGTATGAATGGAAGTCTCAATGTGGTACTTGCTTTCCGCAGGCAAGACAATTGTTAACTATTTCGGACATCGGTTAGTGCAAGAAAAAAGGATCCCCAATGGGATACTTAGCTTTAGATGTTTTCAGATGTAATTCTGGTAGTGACCGACCAACACACTTGTGAACTGCTTCTGCTACGGGCTCCATGTTAAGAAAGACTGATGTAATGGTGTTGGCTGCCTTCCTTTATAGCACTGACAACCTGACATCAGGCAACAAGCGACAGCAGCCAACACAGAAAAACATGGACTCTGGTATTCGGGCCGGCCGAGGGCTACCACAGCAGCGATAACCCACAGGTGATGACTGCAACAGTGAAACACTAAGAACATCAGAATAATATCTGAAACTGGTGCAGAGAAAGGGTCAAAATTCCTTTCATCAGCCCGAAAGGAAAATAGTTTCCACTTACTTTTGTAGAGTTTTTGAGATGATGGTTTCTGAGAGGCAAGAATAATTTTCACAACATGGGAAGCCAGCCAGAACTCTTAGTATCACAGGAATTGGAGAATCCATGCGGTCAGATGAATGGATAGGAGGTTCAGGGTTTTCAGCTCGGAGAGATGAGATCCAGAGTGGGATCTAGTATCCATGGATGATATTTCAGATGAGGTCGTAGGAAGGGAAACCACACCTGACAGGGCCAGAAAGGGGCAATGAGGATCATGGGGCACTTGAGTCTGTGGGCCCTCTGTAATAGTACCTTGGGGATCAAAGGGATCCGTGGATACACATAAAGGAGACCCAGAGGCTACTCATGGACTACAGCATTCCTCGGGGACTCCTGCTCTAGGGAGATCAGGGCAAAGTACCTGCTGCATTTGTTGTTCACTGGTGATGCAAAGAGGTCACAGCAAGGCTGCCCCCCATTGGCCAAATATCTACGATACCATTGATGTACAGGGACCACTTGTGCAGGCCCAAGATGGACCTGCTGAGTCTGTCTGCCAACATGTTGGACTCTCCGGGTATGTGCATTGCAAGAAGAAAGTGACTGGAAGAAATGGCCCATTCCCACACTCTCACTGCCTTTCTGCACAGCAGATAAGAACTTGTTTCCCCCTGCTTGTTGATGTACCAGACCACTGAAGTATGGTCTGTATAAACTGCAATCTTCCCCAGAGAAAGGTAATCTTGAAAGGTTTGCAAAGTCAGGAGGACTTCTCTCATCTCTAGAACATTTATGTGCAACTTGGTCTCTGTAGGGGACCACATACCTTGGACCATTCTGCCCTGAAAATTACCCCTCCCCCCCAAGCAAGGAAGCATCCATGGTCACTGTGGCCATGGGTGGGGGAAGAGAAAAAGGTCTGCCTTGGAAGAGATGCTCTGAAAGAAGCCACCACTAAAGATGTCTGCAAATGGGTCAGTCATATCGGCATAGACATAGGATGATAGGGAGTGGACCATTGGACTGCTAGCATCCACTGGAGTACTCACATGTAATACCTCTCTAGCAGTACAAGGAGGACAGCTGCTGACATGGACCCCAGAGCCTTGATAATGAGATATGCCTGCAGTGACGGGACCTCTAGAATCCCCTTGACCTGCTGCCTGAGTAAATTCACTCTCTGAGGGAGCAAAGCTGCATTTTCTGTCACTGTACTGAGCTTGGGTTCTTATAATCTTTAGACTTTGCACAGGACCATAATGCCTAACTAGTTGAAGGTCTCCAAAAGGTACTGCATCGCTAATGTCAGTTGATGCCTTGTGGGTGCCGTGAGGAGTCAACCTTCCAAGTGCAGAAAGAGGTGAAATCCCTGCATTCTCAAGTGAGCTGCAACCACTGCCAAGAATTTAGTAAACACCTGAGGGGCTGTGGTGAGTCTGCGGGGGGGGGGGGGGGGACATCAGGAAATAGTTAGGCCCATCCTGAAATCCTTCAGGAACACAGATCCCTCCAAATACAGAGGTTGGAAAGAAAATCTGCCTTTGTGTTTCAACAGTTCCAAAATGTCTCCAAAGGAGACGTTGCCAGGCGGAGACCTTGGGGACCCGTCCCCCTCATTGAAATCTGTGTCCTCAGTGAGGGACTCCATGGGAGAGTCCAAATGCCTCCTCTTGCACTTTCGCTTCTAGAGCACCTCCTTTGTGTGTTGCTCAGGGGAGAACTCAGAAGAGAGGGAACACCCTAGTGGTTAGATGCCACCTTGAAGGCTATCTCAAGAGGACTGACCCTGGACAGGATGGCTGAGCTCAGAATAGTGACAGGCCAAGATAGAACCTGTAGAGATGACGACGCTGTTCCAGACGAGGAGAAAGTCCACTCTACTACCCAAAAGACCAAGGGACTAGAGGAAATTCCCTCCCAAGCCCTGGGAGCCGAAATTACCTGGGAAGGAGGAGGGAAGCCAACCTTGGGTCCTGGCCCTATGGACAGTACCGGCCCCGAGCTGTCGAGGGCTGAGGCCCCAAGGGAGGGGACCAATCCGAATAACCTAGATCTGATCCCCTCCCCAAAGACCCACTGCTGACCTCTCAGAGCCAAGACCTGCACTGATCTGAAGACAACGGGATCAAGCTGGTCAGGGACCCTGAAGGAGTCGGAAAAGTATGCATCCTATGACCCGTCCACATCTCCCCCAGGTGAACCAGGTCCTGGAATTTTGAAACGGGGAGAGTCGAAGAGGAGAGGGCAACCTTGGGGCTGGGGATCTCCCGGAGCCAAAGTGGTCTAGAGATGACAAGAGACCATCTCTATTTGAGCCCTGTGGAAGCTTCTCATCATACTATCCATATCCAAGACATAAAATGGAAAATTCAGTTGTACAAAACAATAGACTAAAACTCACTGAAGAAACAACCACAAAAAAAACGAACCTGAACCTTTTAATATTTCAAATGGTAAGCGCTTTTGTCTATGGTTAGACTTCTTCAGACTTAATGATAAAATAAAGAAACAACTTTATAAACGCACCATAATTGATTCAATTACAAACCAATTAAGAATCAATTAAAACACTATTAAAAATTAAAGAGCTACAATGCCTGCTTCAATGTTTCAGTTTCTTTCTCCGTAAGTATACTTTAAAATTCTCCTCATTATTGAGGCCTGGAGGGTTGCTAGCATCTAACCTAACTATCCAGCAATATTCTCTCAAGTCCAACTCTTCTTCAGCATCTAATCTCCATTAAAATCAGACATACTATCCAATATTAAAAACTTGGGCAAACTACTGGACCTTGAGGTACTATGTTTCCCCAATGCATTATTCTTATCCATCCTTTTTATAGCATATAAACGCTTGCATATTTTTTTGAACAGCTCCCTAGTAATTCTGCCTATATAATATACTGAACAAGAGGAACAGATAGATAAATTACACATCTTGATTTGCATGTATATAAACCTCTTATGACAAGTTTAACATTTATATAGAGTTCATCAACATCTACTACCAAAAACTTGCAATAATTGCAATTTAAACATTTAACCATTCCCTTCCCACTTTTAACTATATTATTTAAACTTAACCTACTTTGAAAAATATTTTTAAAATTCCTTCCCCTTTTATTTATGAACACAGGTGCTTCCCCCACCACTTTTCTAATTTCTGGAAAACTACTTAGAATTTTCCAATTACTTTTTATAACTTCTTAATTTGCTTACCATCTAATGAATATTGAACAACCATTCCCATTTTATAATTGTTCTGTTTTTTTACAAAGCTGCTTCTTATTACTCATATTTCTATCATTCAGACAGCTACTTACTTCATTAAATTTCTGTTTAATCTCTCAGGATATTGTTGCGTCTTTCGCCACAGCGGAACTCCGGTCCGCTAATGATTGGTAGTTGATTTTTACGTGCAGAGTTACCAGCCCTGATGCACAACCTTCAACGAAGGTATGCCCATTCACGCATGTCTCCACGCTGAAGACGCTCTAGCTGAGAATCGAACCGGACAGCGTCTTACTGTGAGGCGTCAACGCTACCGTAGCACCACCACTGCGGGTACTTGACTAATCTCTCAGTATAGCCCCTATATATTAATTTGGAGCACAGGGATGTCCCTTCACTTAAAAATAAGTCATCACTGTCTGCTACAACACTAACTCTCATCAGTTGCCCTTTAAGAATATTATTTTTCATACTCATGGAGTGCATGGTTCCATATTCTAAATAAGTATTATTCTGTACTTCCTTCTTATATGTTTTAGTTTTTAACTCGCTCCCTTCCTTATACATTTCTACATCCAAGAAATGCACTTTACTAAGATCACAACTGGAGATGAAACTCATAACTGAAGGCATTGTTAACATATATGCAGTGCAATGAAAAAGTATTTGCCCCCTTCCTGATTTCTTGTTTTTTTGCATGTTTGTCACAGTTAAATGTTTCAGATCATCAAATAAATGTAAATATTAGACCAAGATAACCCAAGTAAACAGAAAAATGCAGTTTTCAAGTGATGATTTTATTTATTAAGGGGAAAAAACTATCCATACCTACATGGCCCTATGTGAAAAAGTAATTGCCCCCTAAACCTAATAATTGGGTGTGCCACCCTTAGCAGCAACAACTGCAATCAAGCATTTGGAATAACTGGCAAAGTCTTTCATATCCCTGTTGAGGAATTTTGGCCCACTCTTTGCAGAATTGTTTTAATTCAGCCATATTGGAGGGTTTCGGAGCATGAACAACCTTTTTAAGGTTATGCCACAGCATCTCAATTGGATTCAAGTACGGACTTTGACTAGGCCACTCCAAAACCTTCATTTTGTTTTTTTTAAGCCATTCAGAGGTGGACTTGTTGGTGTGTTTTGGATCATTGTCCTGATGCAGAACCCAAGTGCGCTTCAGCTTAAGGTCACGAACTGATGGCCGGACATTCTCCCTCAGGATTTTTTAGTAAAGAGCAGAATTCATGGTTCCATCAATCACAGCAAGTCAGACCATCACACTACCACCAGCATGTCTGACTGTTGGCATGATGTTCTTTTTCTGAATGTTACTTTTACGCCAGATGTAACGGGACGCACACCTCCCAAAAAGTTCACCTTTTGTTTAGTCAGTCCAAAGAATATTTTCCCAAAAGTCTTGGGGATCATCAAAATGTTTTTTGGCAAAAGTGAGACGAGCCTTTATGTTCTTTTTGGTCAGTAGTGATTTTCGCCTTGGAACTCTGCCATGCATGTCATTTGTGCCCAGTCTCTTTCTTATGGTTGAGTCATGAACACTGACCTTAACTGAGGCAAGTGAGGCCTGCAGTTCTTTAGATGATGTTCTGGTTTCTTTTGTGACCTCTTGGATGAGTCGTTGCTGTGCTCTTGGGGTAATTCGTGTAGGCCGGCCACTTCTGGGAAGGTTCACCACTGTTCCATGTTTCTTCCATTTGTGGATAATGGCTCTGACTGTGGTTCGCTGGAGTCCCAAAGCTTTAGAAATGGCTTTGTAATCTTTTCCAGCCTGACAGGTGTCAATTACTTTGCTTCTCATCTGTTTTGGAATTTCTGTAGATCGTGGCATGATGTCTTCCTTTTTGGGATCTTTTGGCCTACGTCACATTGTCTGACAGGTTATATTTAAGCAATCACTTGATTCAACAGGTCAGGCAGTAATCAGGTGTGGGTGTGGCTAGTGAAATTGAACTCAACTTTCCCAAAAATGTGATTAACCACAGATACTTCATGATTTAACAAGGGGGGGCAATTACTTTTTCACACAGGGCCATGAAGGTTTGGATATTTTTCTTTCCTTAAATAAAATCATCACTTAAAAACTGCATTTTGTGTTTACTTGGGTTAGCTTTGTCTAATATTTAAATTTGTTTGATGATCCAAAACATTTAAGTGTGACAAACATGCAAAAAAGTAAGAAATCAGGAAGGGGGCAAATACTTTTTCATTACACTGTAACAAGATCCAGAGATGACAACACTGCTGAAGCAGTACAAAGTTTAATGGAATAAAGTACGCACTTTCACGTTCACCCCAGGAACGCTTCTTCAGACTATGAAAACACAACTAAATTGATTCACTTAAATACAAAATAAGTACTATCACAGCCAATGACATACTCGCATTCAATAATCAATTGAAATCATTAAAATACTTAAAGTGACAAACAACAATCTTAAGTCACCCTTAAAAAAGACATATATTATATATAAAAAAGACAAACACTTATATTAAAAACATGAACTGATACTGAAACTATTAAAATGCCATCCGAAACCTATTCATTCTTAAAACAATCTAATGTTGTAAAGGTTTAGCAGCCAAAAAAGTTTTTAAAGTGACCTTATCATTGAGGCCATGGCCTCTGTCTGCCGCCTGTAGCCTAATAATCCATTTATTTCAACTTGTTCAGTCTGGTTCTTCAAATTACCTAGCCTAGGACTGCTATGCATCAACTCTAACACCAAAAATCTAAACTTATGGGATAGATCATTGCTCAAGACATATCAAGCTAACGCACTGGTTTTGTCTTCTTTATTAATCGTGTAGATGTGTTCCCTAACCCTTTCATGCAGGGTTCTATTCATTTTTCCTACATAAAAACAAACACATTTGCTACAAGTGGCAATATATATACAAGATTTCATGACTTACAGTCAGCACAATGATCGAATTTAAAGACTCTACATGTTGTAGGATGCTCAAAAGTATTAACATTCAACATATAAACACAATGGTTGCAACCCCTACATGAGAAGGTACCTTTCCTATCTGACCGTATACTATTCAGATGGTCCCTCTCATAACATAGCAGCCTCTTTAACAACTTGGTATTTTTATACACATAACGTGGACTCCTTCCTACAATCTCATTGAGTCTATCATCCAGTTAATATCACCCAATTCTTCATAAAAAATATCACGTATCCTCTTATTGTTGTTGCTCGAATAGGGAATAACCATCCTAACATTCTGCTTTCTGAAAGTATCTAATCTGTTTACGGGCTTACCTTCATGGGTCACTATTTTAAAAAATGGACTCCCTCTTTTGGCCCTGTCAATCATTCTACTGACTCTAAATAGAGCTTTCTCTCTTTCTTTTTACCCTCTTCTTGAGAAATCTGGCAACTCTTTTAAAGCTTCATCACACAAATCATCTGAGGTTCTCAATCTAGAGATACGTAACCCTTGTCCCTGTACGATATTCCTATACATGTGGGTAGGATGCATACTATCTCTATACAGTAAATTATTTCTCCTACATTCTTTCCTAAACAATCCTGTCTCTATCAAGACATCCTTTTTCCAAATGGTTACATCTAGGAAATCAATCTCATCATAAGAGTTCTTTGCAGCAAACTCTAAAAAATCTGTTGTTTCATTGATATAAGTAAGGAAGATCTCAGATTCTTCCAGTGTCCCATCCCAAACCAAAAAATAATCATCTACAAAATGTGTATAGTAAGGAATGGATTTTGCAAAAACAGTATTGTGTGTATAGACTGCTTCCCAGTGTGCCATCAGCAAATTTGCTTAGGGCTTAGGAATTCGCACACAGTGTCCCCATGGCTACCCATTTTATTTGTAGACGATACCTATTCTCAAATAAGAAGACATTATTTCTCAAGATCAAATCTAATAAGGGTAGCCATGGGGAAACCGTGTGCAAATTCCTATGCGAATTTGGTGATGGCACACTGGGAAGCAGTCTATATACATGATACTGTTTTTGCAAAATCCATTCCTTACCATACACATTTTGTAGATGATTATTTTTGGGTTTGGGATGGGACACTGGAAGAATCTGAGATCTTCCTTACTTATATCAATGAAACAGATTTTTTAGAGTTTGCTGCAAAGAACTCTTATGATACGATTGATTTCCTACATGTAACCATTTGGAAAAAGGACGTCTTGATAGAGACAGGATTGTTTAGGAAAGAATGTAGGAGAAATAATTTACTGTATAGAGATAGTATGCATCCTACCCACATGTATAGGAATATCGTACAGGGACAAGGGTTGCATATCTCCAGATTGACTACCTCAGATTATTTGTGCAATGAAGCTTTAAAAGAGTTGGCAGATGATTTCTCAAGAAGAGGGTATAAAGAAGGAGAGAAAGCTCTATTAAGAGACAACAGAATGACAGACAGGGCCAAAAGAGGGAGACCATTTTTTAATATAGGGACCCATGAAGGTAAGCCCATAAACAGATTAGATACATCCACAAAGCAGAATGTTAGGATGGTTATTCCCTATTCGAACAATAATAAGAGGATACGTGATAGTTTTATGAAGAATTGGGTGATATTAACAGTGGATGATACATTTAGTGAGACTGTAGGAAGGAGTTCACGTTATTTGCATAAAAATACCAAGTCATTAGAGACTGCTATGTTACGAGAGGGGCCATCTGAATAGTATACAGTGAAACAGGAAATGTACCTTCTCATGTAGGAGTTGTAACCATTGTGTTTATATGCTGAATGGTAATACTTTTGAGCACCCCACAACAAGTAGAGTCTTTAAATCCGATCATTATGCTGACTGCAAGTCACAAAATCTTGTATATATTGCCACTTGTAGCAAATGTGTTGGTTTTTATGTAGGAAAAATGAATAGGATCCTGCATGAAAGGGTTAGGGGACACATCTATGCGATTAATAAAGAAGATGAAACCAATGCGTTAGCTTGACATGTCTTAAGCAATGATATATCCCATAAGTTTAGATTTCTGGTGTTAGAGTTGATACATAGCAGTTCTATGCTAGGTAATTTGAAGAACCAGACTGAACAAGTTGAAATGAAATGAATTATTAGGCTGCAGGCGGACAAAGGCCATGGCCTCAATGAAGAGGTCACCTTAAAACCTTTTTTGGCTGCTAAACCTTTACAATAGATTGTTTAAAGAATTAATAGTTTTTGGATGGCATTTTAATAGTTTCAGTATTAGATCATGTTTTTAATATTAAAAGTATTTGTCTTTTTTATATACATGTCTTTTTTAAGAGTGACTTAAGATTGTTTGTCACTACGTATTTTAATGATTTCAGTTGATTAATGAATGTGAGTATGTCACTGGCTGCGATAGTGCTTCTTTTTGTATTTAAGTGAATGAATTTAGTTGTGTTTTCATAGTCTGAAGACACGTTCCTGGGGTGAACGTGAAAGCGCTTACTTTATTCCATTAAACTTTGCACTGCTTCAGCCATGTTGTCATCTCTGGATCTTGTTATATATTTTTTTGGACTGGGTTTGTCCAGAGACACTTCATCCTCCAGCTGCTACTACTTCTTCCACTGTTAACATACTTAATGAAACATAGCAAATCATCATAACTCCCTTAGCCTTTTCCTTGAATCTGAAAAATCCTGGCCCTGCCATTGGAAATGTTCCCTCATAGCATGCAAGGTTTCCCCAAAGGAAAATTCTTCAGGAGGGGAAGCAGAAGGAATGGAGTCTTCTGCATCAGAATCCTCATAAGGAGAATATGGGCCTTCCTGAGGGTCTGAAATGTCTGAGTCATCCGAGGAGTAGTCTGTAGAGACAGGTTCCGGGGGTTCAGTCCTAGGCCTCTTATCTGGAGGGGGCTGAGAGGCCCTATCTGGGTGAGGTTGGGATCCCCTGATCAAAGAAATGAGATCCTCAGCCAGGCTGGGAATTTGGGAACTAGAGGTAGGCCTATGTGAGGGAGTTTTAGCAGGTAAGGCCTTAGAAGATTTAGCTGCTTTAGCCCTGGCAAAAGCCTTTATAGACATAGAAGCAGGGGGTCTAGCAGCCCCACGTGCAGGGGTAGATATGTCTAAAGGAATAGTGTCTGACAAATCCTGGGTGCCTGCTATTGTAGCAGTAAATTTAGTAGCAGATTCAGCCATGCTCTGTGAGGCCTCGGCTATCGGAGGCATGCTTTCGGCCGAAGGAAGAACCGGGGACTCTGTTTCAGCCGAAACCGAGACACTCGCGGTAGGCCTAACCGTGGTTTCAGCCGAAACCGCGGGCCGCGAATGTCGGTCCTTTTCCTTGCGCTTTTTAGCTAATTGAGTAGTCGGAGTCTCCGACGGCATTTTGTATGCAAAAGCGGGACCAAAAAACTCCTCTGCAAACTCCGACCGACGTCTAAGTGTCCGTCGGTTGAAGGAAGCACAGGCTAGACAAGCTGATACGTCGTGGTCTGGGCCTAAGCAAGGAAGGCAGTACGAGTGGAAATCCTTATGAGGTATTTGTTTCCCACAAGTTAAACAATTATTTACTTTGTCTGACATCGGCTGAGGCAAGAAAGAGTCCCCAACGGGGTACTTAGCTTTTTAGAAGTCTTCGGTAGTAGAAATCTCTGGATCTGACCGACCGGCACTTGCGAACAGCTTCTGCTTCGGGCACCACGCGGCAAGAAAGACTGAGGAAAATGGCGTCGGCTGATGCCTTTATACCCAATAAACAGCAGCTGTGACGTCGGGTGAAGTGCGACATCAGCCGAGGCCAGACCCAGACTTTGGAATCCGGCCGACCAAAGGGCTGCCTGTGGCAGGACAACCCATATGTTAGGACTGCAGATGCATCCTTGAAGGACATCTCACTTTTCATAACAAATTCCTTCTCCCATGCTACCATAAAATTATTTGCATAACTGGGAGCCAATGCAGCCCCCATAGCTACCCCATTGGTTTGCTGGAAGAAGGATCCATTAAATTTAAAAATAAATTATACAAGACAAAATAGCATCCAATAGTTCTAGAATTAATGAAACCACATCATCATTAAAAAGCTTAGAACCCAATAATTCTGTAGCTCAACGTGTGTGTATGCACCTTTAAGAATCTATCCAAGGGCTTGCACAAGTGTATAAATACTGAGCATGTGCAAGCTAGACTGTCATTTTGTAGTAAGTTGTTGAGATGTGAGCATGTATGTAGGCAAGGTCTGTCTGTTAATTTATTTGTATTTTATGATGCTGCTATCTATTCTGATGTGTTTCTATGTATTAAAGCTTCTAAACGAAATACCCTACCTGTTTGTCATCTATGTCAGAGAGAGAGAGAGAAGTGAGATGGTGTTACAAGCGGCATGTCTAAATGGCATGAAGTTAGAGGCAGC
The DNA here is from genome assembly GCF_019279795.1 of Protopterus annectens. NCBI lineage: Eukaryota > Metazoa > Chordata > Ceratodontiformes > Protopteridae > Protopterus > Protopterus annectens. The sequence goes on along the minus strand of NC_056728.1, from coordinate 230,235,872 downwards.
ATGGCTAAAATGACTTGAGGCACTTGCTTGGAACTGGTGGAATATATAAGAGTGAAACATCCCTAAATGTGCATACTTCGCAAAACAGGTCAGAAACAAATTTTACATATTAAAACTTGCTCAGCACTATTTCTTTTTCTCAAAATATGAAACGAGGCATACAGAATGTTCTAAACGATACTCTCATAAACTAATATGAATGATACTGATAAAATATTCAAATTACTATGGAAAATGTTTGAAAAAGTCCAGTTTGAATAAAACAAATAAAATAAAGGGAAATGACCGCATTTTTGCAAAGCATGCATCTTTCCTATTAAGGAAAGATGTCGGAGTTATCAGAAGTGTATAAAGTGTTTGCATGTTTGTGCAATATTACAGTAAAGCTATTTTGCAAAAGTATAGCCATTACAGGGCACTTTTCACAGAATACAGTCATTACAGAGCATATTTCGCAAAGTGCAGTATTTCAAGAATTTATTGTGCATTTGAATGTTATTACAACCTCACAGAACAGCTTGTCCATACATAATTACAAGGGCCATATTTTCAGTGCGTTTGTGTATACCTTGTGGGCATGGCAGATGGATTTTGAAAACCCAGTGCACTTGTGTTTGACGGTAATACTGCTGAGAATTGGAGAGTGTTTGAGCAAGAGTACAACATTTTCATACACGCTGTATTTTCTGATAAAGATGACCATACAAAACTGGGTCAGAAGCCATAGAAAGGGAACATTCATTTCTGTATGCACCTGCTATCTATACAGGAGAGGGGGGAAAGTACAGCTGTGTACACTTACCATAAATGTAGATGTTAGAGTGTATTCACTGTTGCGGTCATCACACTTGGGTTATCTGCCTGCAGGTAGCCCTCAGTTGGCCTGAATACCAGAGTCTTGGGATTTCTGTGTCGGGTGCTGTCGCTTCTTCCATGACGTCAAGGGTATAAAACAGGCAGCCAACGCCATTACATCAGTTTTTCTTGCCCCAGATGTCAGGATCCCCCAAATAGGAAGCTAGTATATATGGTGGGGAACACCACCAGTAAAAAGTAAATACCACTGCCATTAAAAATGGCCATAGAGAGGAGAGGTACAAAGGATAGAGAAAACCAGGGGGCTGGAGGGAGGGAAACCAGGATTGCAACAGTGAATACACTTGAACATCTACATTTATGGTAAGTGTACACAACTGTACTATGTTCTTCATGTTTCACTGTTGCAGTCATCACACTTGGGTTGATTCCCAAAGTTGAAGAAGGGTGGAGGCAGTCAAGAAGTGTTAGGGCTGGCTAGCAGGCCTTGTAAGACTGCTTTATCAAATCCAGCTCTGGATTTAGAAAAAATAGGTAAGTGGTGATGCTTGGTGAAGATGTGTACAGAACTCCAGGTTGCAGCTTCCAGAATGTCCCTGGTAGGGACTCCCCTGAGAAATGCTTTAGAGGTGGAAGCAGCTCTAGTGGAATGTGGTCTGATCCCCTGTGGAATAGGTTTTCCATGGTGCTTGTAGCAGAAATGGATGCAGTGTGCTATCCATTTTGAAATGGTTCGTTTTGAAATGGTCTTGCCCTCTGCCCCTGTAGCAAAGCTGACTAGCAGCTGTTCAGATTTTCTGAAAGGTTTAGTCCTGTCCAGGTAGAACCTGAGCTGTCTGTGCATGTCCAAGGAGTGCAGGATCCTTTCCTCTTTATTCTGAGGATTAGGGAAGAAGGTTGCCAAATGGATGGATTGGTTTAGAGCCACACTGGACACCACCTTAGGCATAAAGGATGGGTTAGTCCTGAGGTAAACCCTGTCAGCATGGAAAATAATAAAGGGTTCCACAGCCATTAGCACCTGTAACTCAGACACTCTTCTTGCTGAAGTTATGGCTAACAGCAAGGCTGTTTTCCGAGAGAGGAATTTTAACTCTGCTGAAGCAGCAGGTTCAAAAGGGGGAAGTGTGAGCTTTTCCAGTACAAAGTTAAGGTCCCAGGCAGGGGTGGGTGCTCTCCTAGGGGGCCTTAGGTTGTCAGCCCCTCTGAGGAACTGTTTGATGAGAGGGTGAGAAAAAAAGAGGTAAGCTCAGTATTATGAGCTGAGATGATAGAGGCATGAATCTTAATAGAGGAGAAGGATAGGCCTCTGTGGAATAGGTTCTGCTAGGTAATCCAGGATTAGAGGTAAGGAGGGCACTGCTGTGTCCTTTCCTTGAGGCTGATTCCAAGAACAATATCTTTTCCACTTTTCAGCATAGGATTTCCTAGTACTAGGCCTTCTGGCTTCAAGAATGACGTCCAGTACCTGTTTGCTGAGGGTTGCTGGTGTTGTATTCAGGGGATACACCAGGCTGCAAAGTTTAGGGTTTGCAACTGTGGATGCAAAATCTGTCCTTCCTGCTGAGACAGCAGGGTAGGAGTCTGGTGAAGGTGCCAGTGTGGAACTGTTGTCAGACTGCCTAAGAGTGGGTACCAGTGCTGGTGCGGCCAGTCTGGGGCAATAAGAATTGCCCTTGACCTGTCCTGTTTGATCTTGAGTAGTACTTTTGAGAGGAGGGGCAGAGGTGAAAGGCATAAATTGAGAGGTTTTCCCACTGAAAGGATAAGGCATCCACCTTCTAGGCCCTGCTGTGAGGGTTTCTGGTGCAGAATTTGCTCAACTGATGGTTCTCGGGGGGAGACAAAGAGGTCCACCTCCGGTGTCCCCACCTCTGGTTTAGAAGGTTGAAGGTGTTTGGCTCCAATTTCCACTCGTGTGGGTCTAGGAGATTTCTGCTTAAGTCGTCTGCCAGTGAATTTTACTTGCCTGGCAGAAACTGAGCTTGTAGATGCACTTGGTTGCTCAAGGCTGTGTTCCACAGGGCTATGGCTAACCTGCAGAGTGGGTAAGAATGGGTTCCCCCCTGCTTGTTTATGTACCACATAAAGTACAGTTGTGTACCTACCATAAATGTAGATGTTTGAGTGTATTCAGTGTTGCAGTCATTACACTTGGGTTATCCTGCTGGCAGGCTACCCGCAGTCGGCCCGAATTTCAAAGTCTTGGTCCGGCTTCGGTTGCTGTCGCCTCTTCCCTGACGTCAGTGTGACAGGGGTATAAAAGATGCAGCAGATGCCATTTTCTTCAGTTTTTCTTGCCCCAGATGTCAGGTGCCCCCAAAAGGGTAGGCTAAAAAACAGGTAGTTATGTACTCACCATAACGATCGATGTATGTGGTCCATCTCGCCTCACATTCTTTACTCAAGGGTTTGGAGCCAAGAATAGTCTCTGACTCTGCCAACTTATTTTCTAGCACAAAGTCTCTAATTGGCTGGGCTAACCCGGTATCCCAAGATGCACCTCGCCCTAGCCCCAGATCTAGTTTGCAGCCATCCCAATCACACCCCACACACACAACTGCCACTGGAGGGAGCTCCAGCCTGAAAGGAAAAAAAAAAACAATTGACATTGAAGGGTTCTCAGAACCAATTTTCCTCCAAATCCTATAGGAAGGGGGCAGGTGGGAGGGTATGTACGAATGTGAGGCGAGATGGACCACATATATCGATTGTTATGGTGAGTACATAACTACCTGATGTTATGTGGTCCTATCTCGCCTACATTCTTTACTCATGGGACAGCGTCCCCAGCACCTCTATCCTGGGCGGCTCATAGGAAAATACTCCTGACAACCGTGGAACCAAAGGAAGCCCGGCCCCTAGAAGCCACGTCCAACTTGTAATGAGTAATAAAGGTGTGCAGAGAAGCCCAAGTGGCCGCAGCACAAATATTATCCAATGAAAGCCTAGCATGGTATGCTATTGACGTAGACACTACCCTGGTAGAATGAGCTTTAACGGGAAAAGGTAAATTTCTGCCTGATGACGAATAGATAAAGGAAATACAATCTTTGATCCATTTAGAAATTGTGCTCTTGGAAATAGGACAACCTGTTCTGTTTTCTGAGAAGGACATAAACATTTGATCAGACTTCCTAATATGCTTAGTCCTGTGTAAGTAGAATCTTAGTTGTCTGTGCACATCCAACTGGTGAAACCTAAACTCTGCTTTATTGGAAAAGTTCGGAAAGAACACTGGTAACTCGATAGACTGATGCAGATTAACGGTGGATGACACCTTCGGAAGGAAGGACGGGTCAAGTCTCAGGGAAACTCTGTCCTTATGGAAAGTCAAATATGGAGGCTTAATGGACAAGGCTTGAATCTCTGATACTCTTCTGGCCGATGTAATGGCTAACAGGAAAGCAGTCTTCCAAGGGCAGTGAAGTGATGGCTTGTAACACAAAGTTTAGAACCCATGGCATGACAGGTTCTGAAACCGGAGGGCGAAGTAACCAGGCGCCTTTCAAGAAGGCCTTACAAAGTTTATGGCCCATAAGAGAAGGCTCGTAAGATGTATGAAAGTTGGAAATTGCACCCAGCTGCACCTTAATGGTAGCAGGCACGGAGCCCTGTCGGAAAAGCATGGCTAAAAAGTCTAAGACTGACGGAATTGGGGCTGTGAAGGGGTCCAAACCTTGGGCCTGAGCCCAAATGGACAATCCCTTCCACTTGCTGGAATAAATCCTTCTGGTGGAAGACTTATGAGACGAACACAAGATGTGTACCACCCCAGGTGAAAAGGATTGCCGTCTAACTAGTGATGGAAGTGGAGCTGCCAGGCTGTTAACCTGAGGGTTGGCAGGGAGGAGTGGAGCTGTCCTGACATATGAATCGGTAGGTCTGGCACTGGGTTCAGAGTCCAAGGGCCGTCCACTGCGTACTGCTGAAGAAAGGGGAACCATACTTGTCGAGGTCCCATGCAGGTATTGGTGCTCTCCTTGGAAGTCTTATGTTTTTGGCCCCCCTGAGGAACTGCCTAAGCAGTGGATATGAAAAAATAGGTGGGTCTGTATTGTAATGAGCTGAAATGGCAGAGGCATGGATCTTAACTGATGAGAAGGATAGGCCTCTGTCCAGCATCTCAGATATTGTAAAATCTGAGGAATATTTGGAACAAGCATGTCAATTCCTTGTGCCTGGTTCCAAGCACAGAATCTCTTCCATTTTTCTGCATAAGATTTTCTGGTGCTGGGTCTCCTGGCCTCCAAAGTAACATCCATAACCGCTTTAGAGGGAGGTGTATTCTGAATGGTTACAGTATCCGCCATGCAGCTAGATTTAGAGTTCTGAGTTGGCTGTGTAGGATCTGATTGTTTTGTTGGGTCAGTAAATGAGGAATTTGAGGCAATGTCCAGGCTGGGCCTTGGGACAAGCTTCTTAGGATTGGGTACCAGTGTTGGCGTGACCAATCCGGGGCAATCAGTATCATTTGTGGCTTCTCTTGTCTGACCTTTAGGAGTACCTTGGGGAGGACAGGCAGTGGAGGAAAGGCATATACTGTAAGGTTGTTCCAGTCGAATGACAAAGCATCCACTTTCCATGCTTGTTTGTGATAAGTCCTTGTGCAGAATCTCTGAAGTTGGCAGTTGCGAGGGGAGGCAAAAAGATCTATGTCTGGGCATTCCCATTTCCTTGTTATCATGCTAAACATTTGTGGATCTAGTTTCCACTTGTGAGGGTCCATGAGGTTTCTGCTTAGTTCGTCTGCCAGAGCATTTGTTTTTCCTGGCAGGAATTGTACTTGCAGGTGTACTTGGTAAGTCAATGCTGTGTTCCACAAAATCATGGCTTATCTGCAGAGGGGGTAGGAATGTGTGCCCCCCTGCTTGTTTATGTACCACATAACTGTGGTGTTGTCCGTCTTTATCAGCAGCTGTCCTGGATGAAATAGGTCCTTGAAGGCTGTCAGGGCACTTTGTACAGCTAGCATCTCTTTTTGATTGATGTGTAGATGCCTTTGGCTTGGGGGCCATGTGCCCTGAATACATTTTCCTGCCATGTGGGCCCCCCAGGCATAATCTGATGCATCTATTTACCCACAGCCAGGAGTTTGCCTGGCTGTGGGTAAAGCGAATGGCTGTCCCTTGTTGTGGTAACAGGCCTGTGCCCACCATCGAAACTCCTGTTGCAGGCAGGGAATGAGTGAAATTAATGATTCCAGGCTGTGGCGATGTTGAGTCCAGACACTTTTTAGGTACCATTGTAGTTTCCTCATATGCAGTCTTGCATATGGAATTAGCAGAATGCAAGGTGCCATGTAGCACAGAGCCTGCAGAATTTTTCTTGCAGATAACTGGGTCTTTGTTGCCATGCTTTCGAAGTAAGACGTCAGTTGCCTTTGTTTGTCTGACGTGAGATAAGCCATCTGGGGAGTTGTATTTAAGCTTGCACTCAAGAATATTATCTCTTGAGAGGGTACTAGTTTTGATTTATTTTTGTTTACTGTGTACCCTAGGCAAATTAGTAATCTTTTTACAAACACCAGATGCTTTAGTAGAATGTCTTTGGTCTATGCTTGAATAAGGCAGTCGTCCAAGTAGGGATATATTTGAATTCCTCTTTGTCAGCAAAATCCAATTACTGCTGTCAGGCATTTTGTGAAGACCCTGGGCGCAGTAGATAAGCCAGAGGGCAGTGCAGAGAATTGCTAGTGCATTGAGCCAGCTATGAATCTGAGGTATCTTCTGCAAGATTGTCTGATTGGGACATGCAGGTATGCCTCTTTGAGGTCCAAAGTTACAAGCCAAGCCTTTTTGCTCAGCATGGGCAGAAGCTGTTGCAGAGTCAACATTTTGAATTTCGGAACATCCAGAAAAGTGTTTAGAATGGACAGGTCCAGAATTGGTCTCCATGCGTTGTCCTTTCTTGGTACTAAGAAAAGTCTTGAGTAAAATCCTTGTCCCTGCTCTTGTTGTGGCACTGGCTGAATAGCCCTCATGTCCATGAGAGATGAAAAGTACAGTTTTGTACCTACCATAAATGTAGATGTTCGAGTGTTCACACTGCTGCAGTCATCACACTTGGGTTATCTGTTGTAAGGCGGTCCCGCAGTCAGCCCGAGTTCCAAAGTCTTGGTCCGGCGTCAGTTGCTGTCGCTTCTTCCCTGACATCAGTGCGACAGGGGTATAAAAGAGGCAGCCGATGTCATTTTCTTCAGTTTTTCTTGCCCCAGATGTCAGGTGCTCCCAAATAGGAAGACAATACATAATCCTAAGTAAATTACATACGTAGAAAACAATAGCTGCAGCTGTATGCAAATACACCATATAGAAATACATCTTAGAGATTGTATAAACAGGGAGCTATAGATAAAACCCAGGTAAAAAGAGGGGAAGGTGGGAGGGTAACCTGGACTGCAGCAGTGTGAACACCCGGACATCTACATTTATGGTAGGTATAAAACTGTACTATGTTCATCGTGTTACACTGCTGCAGTCATCACACTTGGGTTGAATCCCAAAGCTAAGGCTGGGCGGTTGGTACTAAACAGGCTAGTAGGCCCTGCAAAACTGCAGTGGCAAAGCCAGCTCTGGTTTTTGAGTATGGAGGTAAGTGGTAGTGCTTGGTGAAGGTGTGACTGAACTCCAAGTTGCAGCTTCCAAAATATCCTTGGTTGGTATCCCTCTGAGGAAGGCTGCTGATGTTGCTGTAGCCCTGGTGGAATGAGGCCTAATGTTACCAGGTACAGGTTTCCCATAGTGTGTGTAGCAGAAACGGATACAATGTCCTATCCATTTTGAAATGGTCTGTTTTGAAATAGGTTTTCCTTGAGATCCTCCTGCATAGGATACAAAGAGCTGATCAGATTTTCTGAAAACCTTTGTTTTATCCAAGTAGAAACGTAACTGCATGTGAATGTCCAAAGAGTGTAGGAGTCTTTCCCCTTTATTCTGGGGGTTTGGATAAAAGGTGGGTAAATTAATGGTTTGGTTTAGAGCCACACTGGATACTACCTTTGGCATAAAGGAAGGGTTAGTTCGTAAAGAGACTCTGTCTTGATGAGAAATGATGAAAGGCTCCACTGCCATTAGGCCCTGTAGCTCCGAGACCCTTCGGGCTGAAGTTATTGCTAGCAGTAGGGCAGTCTTCCATGATAAAAATTGTAAATCAGCTGAAAAAGCTGGCTCGAAGGGCGGTAGTGTAAGTTTTTCCAAAACATCAAATAAGGCAAAACTGAGGGTAGTAGAAAAAAATGGTTGGTTAATAAGGAATATTATAATTGTGAGTCAAAGGGACTTATATATTTTGTACTTTGTACAGCTTGTAAATCCTTCTATGTAGGAAAAAAGTACAGTTTTGTACCTACCATAAATGTAGATGTCCGATAGATATGCAACTGCAGTCATAACATATGGGTTGTCCTGCCTCAGGCAGCCCTCGGTCGGCCGGATTCCAAAGTCTGGGTCCGACGTCGGCTGATGTCGCATTTCTCTCTGACATCAGAGCGGCTGGAGTACATAAGCATCAGCCGACGCCATTTTCTTCAGTGTTTCTTGCCCCAGATGCCAGGTGCCCTCCAAGGAAGGCTGTAATCAATTTGGAAGACAAAAACAGGATTCCAGACAAATAAGTAAGCAATAAACAGATACACCATAACAGATATCCCCAGCTAAGAGAAAACAAGGATAGGAGTGGACCCTAGGCATAGAGGGGTATGGAGGGAGGGAAAATCCGACTGCAGTTGCATATCTATCGGACATCTACATTTATGGTAGGTACAAAACTGTACTATGTCCTTCAAGAATGCAACTGCAGTCATAACATATGGGTAGAATACCATAGCTTAGCTGGGGGAGGAGGAATGCTCTAGGAAAAAGATGGTGTGGCAATCAAACCCTGCAGGACTGCCGAAGCAAAGCCTGCTCTGGATCTGGAGTATAGAGGGAGATTGTAGTGTTTGGAGAATGTATGCACGGAGCTCCATGTAACAGCTTCTAGAATGTCCTTTGTAGGCACCCCTCTTAAGAATGCTGTAGAGGTGGCTGTAGCTCTGGTGGAATGTGGTCTGACATTGGCTGGAACAGTCTTCCCATGAAAGGAATAACAAAATCTGATGCAATGTCCAATCCATTTTGAAATAGTCTGTTTTGAAATGGCTTTTCCTTGTACTACAGGGGCATAAGCTACAAAAAGTTGTTCAGACTTCCTACTGGTCTTGGTTCTGTCCAGGTAGTATCGAAGTTGTCTGTGAATGTCCAAGGTATGTAACAGTCTTTCCCCTTTGTTCTCAGGATTGGGGAAGAAAGCAGGCAGATGAATAGCTTGATTTAAAGAAACCCTAGATACCACCTTTGGCATAAAAGTAGGGTTGGTCCTTAAGGAGACCCTGTCTCTGTGAAAGATTATGAATGGTGGTATTGCCATTAGGGCTTGTAGTTCCAAAATCCTTCTTGCTGAGGTAATTGCCAACAGGAAAGCTGTCTTCCATGAGAGAAATTGTAAGTCGACTGAAGCTGCTGGCTCAAATGGAGGTAGAGTCAGTTTTTCTAGGACAAAGTTGAGGTCCCAGGCTGGCACTGGAGCCTTTCTTGGTGGCTTAATGTTCTTGATTCCCCTGAGGAATTGCCTTAGCAAAGGATGTGAAAAGACAGACGGATCAGTGTTATATCTAGCTGAAATAGCTGAAGCATGCATCTTTATGGAAGAATACGAGAGTCCATTCTGTAGCATATCTGCCAAATATTCCAGGATGAGTGGGATGTTCAATACTGATGCATCATGTCCCTTGCTGGTATTCCAAATGCTGAATCTCTTCCATTTTGCTAAGTAAACCTTTCTGGTGGATGGTCTTCGAGCCTCTGTTAATATCCGCTGAACTTCCTTGGAGAGAGATAGATTGAGGTTATTCATGGGATCTCCCAGGCTGTTAGCTGCAGTGTCTGAAGGTTTGGGTGCACTGTTTTGAAGTTGTGTTGAGTCACAAGTAGGGGCCATTGTGGAAGGCCCCACCTCTTGGTGTGACATATGCTCCGTAGTAGTGGATACCAGTGTTGTCTTGGCCAGTCTGGAGCTATTAGGATCCCCTTGGGTCTCTCTGCTTTGATCTTTAGTAATACTGAGGTCATTAGTGGCAGAGGTGGGAATGCATAGATTTTTAGGAAGTTCCAGTTGAATGAAAGAGCATCTATTTTCCAAGCTTGTGGATGGTATGTCCTTGAGCAGAATTTTTGTAGATGATGGTTGAGATGAAAGGCAAATAGGTCTACTTCTGGCCTGCCCCATGTCGAAGTGAGTTGTGTGAAGATCTTCGGATGTAACCTCCACTCGTGTGGATCTGTGAAATTCCTGCTTAGGCTGTCCGCCAACACATTGTCTTTCCTGGAACAAACTGGGATTGTAACTGTATGTTTAGGCTCAGTGATTTTTCCCAAAGATTCATTGTCAGTCTGCAAAGGGGGTAAGAATGGGTGCCCCCTTGCTTGTTTATATACCACATCACAGTGGTGTTGTCTGTCCGTATCAATAAATGACCTTGCTGAAGTTGTTGCTGAAAGGCCTCAATGGCATTCATTACTGCCAGCATTTTCTTTTGGTTTATATGCAGATGAGTTTCCTTTGGAGACCATTGCCCTTGTATACATCTGCCTTCCATGTGCGCCCCCCATCCAAGGTCTGAGGCGTCTGTGGTCATGGTCTGTGTTATCTGTGGTTTTTTGAATGACATACCTGTGTTTGCCTGGCTTACCGAGGCCCACCATAGGAATTCCTTTTGTAGGCATGGAATGAGCGGTATGGTTGTCTCTAAGTTGTTGCTGTGCTGAGACCATAGGCTTTTTAGGTACCATTGAAGCTTTCTCATGTGTAGTCTTGCTACTGGAACCAGGAGAATGCAGGATGCCATGTAACCCAGGGCCTGTAGGAATCTCCTTGCAGTCATCTGGGTGAGTTTTGCCAAACCTTTGAAATAATGAGTTAACTTCTCTTGCTTGTCTTCTGTCAGGTAAGCCATTTGAGAGGCTGTGTCTAGTTTGCCTCCTAAGAAGGTTATTTGCTGGGATGGTTGAAGTCTTGACTTTTGGAAGTTGACTGTGTATCCCAGAGCCTGAAGTAATCGTATGACATAGTTCAAGTTTTTTGCCAACATCAATTTGTCGTCCGCTTGTATGAGGCAGTCGTCCAGGTACAGGTAAATTTGGATCCCCTGGAGCCTGCAATGAGCAATTACTGAAGCCAGGCATTTTGTGAATACTCTGGGCGCAGTAGATAAGCCAAATGGCAATGCTGAGAATTGATAGTGCTCTGGCCCTGCAAGAAATCTGAGGTATCTTCTGCAACTGTGTCTGATAGGGACATGCAGGTATGCCTCCTTGAGGTCCAGAGTAATCAGCCAAGACCCCTTGCCCAGCATGGGAAGGAGTTGCTGTAGAGTCAGCATTTTGAACTTTGGTACTATGAGAAAGGTGTTTAATGCGGACAAATCCAGTATTGGTCTCCATTGAGTTTCTTTTCTTGGAACAAGGAACAGTCTTGAGTAAAACCCCTGGCCTTGTTCTTGTTGAGGAACTCTTTCTATTGCTTTTACCGAGCTAGCAGAGAAATTTGCTTGATAGCCTCTGCCCTCTGGTTTTGTGGTAGGTTTGGCATGCCTTGTTTTCTTGGTAAGGTATGAAAATGGAACCTGTAACCTTGGTCTATAATGTCCAAAATCCATTTGTCCTTTGTCAATCTGTGCCAATTGTCTGAAAACAGAGATAATTTTCCGCCCAAGGGAGCTTCTATTTGTTCCTTGGTAGGCGGAAGTAGAGGAAAGTCATTGAGATTGTGACTGTGGAGCAGGGGAAACCCCTGTGTCACTTCTTTGGTTTGCTGGCTGCCATTGTCGTCCCCTGTAAGGACCTCTGTATTGTCCTCTTCCTCGGCCACGTCTGTTTTTACCCTTTGAAATTTTTCAGGATTAGGAAAGGACCAGTTTTTTGAAGGCCAATTCCTACTGAATCTGGGGGGGCTGAACCTGGAAGAAATCCTTAACCGTCTGAACTGATTTGGCTTTTTCCTCGATGGACTTTAACACATCTTTAGCATTAGCACCAAAAAGCTTGTTCTTTTCCAAGGGTGCATCCAGAAGTTTTGCCTTAACATGATCTGGTAGAGGTTGTTCTTTTAACCATGCATGTCTACGAATGACTGCCCCTGTCATAGCTGCCCTACATGAAGCTTCCAGTGCATCATATTCACACTGCAGGAAGTGATTGCTGATTTGCTGAGAGTTATGTACAGCTTCCTGCAAAGACTTCCTGTCTAAAGGATCAGGAGAGGCCAATGTTTTCTGTAAATCATCTAACAGGAAATCCTGATATTGTAACATATGAAAAAGGCAATTCAAAGCTCTCACAGATAAAGTAGTGGAGGTGTAAACCTTTTTCCCCCATCTCTCTAATGACCTAGCTTCCCTGTTGGAAGGCAAGGGACTTTTAGAGGTGGAAGCTGAAACACCTTTAGGTCCCTGAGAAATAGTTTCTAAATCAACAGTATGGGCCCTGAATAAATGGGAATGTGTTTCTGGGACCCTGTAATACCTGTCTGGCTTGGCTGGAGCAGGAGGAAGAGAATCAGGGGTAACACTGGAGTCAGAATATAAATCATCCAAAACATCAAGCACAGGAGGAATAGCTAAGGGCCTGTGCTGGGGCTTTTTAAGGAAAGTTCGAAGGCGCTTTCTGGAATCAGAATATTCCTGGCCTTGCCACTTGAAATGTTCCCTCATGGTATGCAGGACTTCCCCAAAAGAAATATCCTCAGGAGGGGAGGTCGAGGGGATGGAATCCTCTGCATCCGAGTCCTCATAGATCTGGAAGAGCTCTTCCTGACCATCGGAGTGGACAGAGTCCTCAGAATCTTCATCTGAAGGAATAGGGTCAGAGGGTTCAACCCGGGGCCTCTTATCAGGAGGAGGCTGGGATCCTCTCTCAGGATGGGCCTGTGAACCTCTAATCATAGAAATTAAGTCTGCGGCCATAGTCATGATTTGTGACTCTGGAGTAGGCTGAGGTAAGGCTTTAGCAGTAAGGTGCTTGGTCTTGCTGGCTGCCTTAGCCCGAGTGTAGGCCTTAATAGACATGGCCATAGGAGGCCTGGCAGCTCCACGTGCAGGAGTGACCTTATCTACAGCAATGGTCTCGGGCATTTCCTCGGTTTCAGTATCCGGGGGAAAATCTATAACTGGCGGAGTGGTATCCGGAATTGGAGTAGTCGGTAATGCGGTGTCTTCGGTTCGGAGCGGTGGAATAACCGTCTCAGGGGGAACCGGAGCACTCGTGGTAGGTTTTGGCATGGAGTCGGAGGTAGACGCGGGCCGAGGATGTCGGTCCCGGTCTTTTTGTTTCTTGGGAGTTTGCGATGTCGGAAGTTCCGGCGGCATTGTATAATCAAATTTTTTGCCGAAAAAATCTTCAGCGAACTCCGCCCGGCACCTGAGAGTGCGCTTATTGAAGCGAGCACAGGCGACACAGGCCGAGACGTCGTGGTCTGGGCCAAGGCAAGGAAGACAGTAAGAGTGGAAATCCTTATGAGGTATTTGTTTACCACAAGAAAGACAATTGTTAAATTTTTCAGTAATTTCTGACATCGGCTGAGGCAAGAAAAGGTCCCCAACGGGGTACTTAGCTTTTTTGATGACTTCGGATTCGAAGAATACAGGAGCTGACCGACCGGCACTTGCGAACTGCTTCTGCTTCGGGCACCGCACGGCAAGAAAGACTGAAGAAAATGGCGTTGGCTGATGCTTATGTACTCCAGCCGCTCTGACGTCGGAGAGAAATGCGACATCAGCCGACGTCGGACCCAGACTTTGGAATCCGGCCGACCGAGGGCTGCCTGAGGCAGGACAACCCATATGTTATGACTGCAGTTGCATTCTTGAAAAACATCTGAGAGGAAACTCAAAAGAAGGATTTACGAACATTATTATGATATATCTATTAAAAAAGACACTAATGCACTTTATAAACATGTGACTGTATGTGCACAAGCCACTTTTTCCTTTTTGGTTTTAGAACAGGTAAAATGTGATGGTAGGGGTGGACCATGGGAGGAGAGAATTGAAGTGAGGGAGCTGTGGTGGCAAATGACTTTAGATGCAGGGAATAAACCGGGCTTAAATGAATATATTTCTATTTTGCCCATTCTAAAGTTAAGATCTGCTAAGTTATGAACGAATATAGCCACTCCTATCACCATTCATTAAACAAAATAAATAAGGAATACTTGTGTTGAACATCTAGTATTTTAAAATATGAAATTAATTTAAGTTACAAACAAACACATTCACAATTTTTAACTTATACATAACTTAACATATATTTTTTATATATTTATATATTTATTAGGAATCAACATATGTACTTATTTATTCAATAATTCAGAAGTTTTTTATACAATTTTATGGAAAGGTTTTAACAAGAATGACAACAGTTTGATTTTTTACCCAGAGACTAGTTTCATTCATTTAATATATTCTATTAATATAGAGAGCAAAAATAATGTTAAAGAACACTGTTTAGTATGTAGGAATTCATATATATTCAGACGCTTTTGTTGTTGTTGCCTGTTTTGCTATTAACATGAAGTTGACGTTTAAAGAATTCATTTTTGATAACAACTGAATTATTCATGAACGTGATGGGAATAGTCAACCATTGGTTGTTTTAAATTTAATTGAAATAAAATGATTGGTTTATGTTTAAGCTAGTATGGTATATAAATGTGAATTGTTTTTAAAAATGTGCATTTGATGAAGTCTTTCTGGTTTGGAGGACGAAAACGTAGTATGTAAAAAGAAGTCGTTTATGTGTCTTTGGCTTGGAATAAAACTTTTTCGAAATATTTTGGTCCGTATATTTCTCCAGTTTTTTGTTTTGGTTTATTTTTCCAAAACATGAAAAGGAAAGGCCTTTGTGCAACATCTCAGTTAAATATTGCAGAATCTGAGGAATATTTGGGACAAGAGGATTTTGGCCTTTAGCCTGGTTCCAGGCGCAGAATCTTTTCCATTTGTCTGAGTAGGTTTTCCTGGTGCTGGGTCTCCTGGCCTCCAGAATGACATCCATAGCAGCTGTAGAGAGAATTGTTGACTGGTTGTTTAGAAAATCTGCCATGCAGCCAGATTTAAAGTCTTGAGCTGGCTGTGTAGAACCGGATTGTTTTGCTGAGTCAGCAGGTGAGGAATTTGAGGTAAAATCCATGGTGGGCCTTGAGCCATGTTCCTTAATATTGGATACCAGTGTTGGCGTGGCCAGTCTGGAGCAAAGAGTATCATTTGTGGCCTCTCTAATCTGGCTTTTAGCAGCACCTTTGCCAGAAGAGGCAGTGGAGGAAAGGCATACACTGTTAGTGTTTTCCAACTGAATGAGAGGGCGTCCACTTTCCAAGCTAGAGTGTGGTATGTCCTTGTGCAAAACTTTTGCAGTTGTTAGTTTTGGGGGGAGGCAAACAGATCTATGTCTGGGCTCCCCCATTTTTGAGTTATCATTGAGAATACTTGTGGGTCTAGTTTCCACTCATGAGGATCCATGATATTTCTGCTTAGTTTGTCTGCCAATGTATTTTTGTTTCCTGGCAGGAATTGTGCTTGTAGTTGAACTTGGTAGGTCAGTGCTGTGTTCCACAAGGTCATTGCTTGCCTGCATAGGGGGTAGGAATGTGTGCCCCCTTGTTTGTTTATGTTCCACATCACTGTGGTGTTGTCCATCTTTATTAGAAGTTGTCCTGGATGTAGGAGATCCTTGAAAGCTGTTAGGGCATTTTGTACAGCTAGCATCTCTTTTTGATTGATGTGGAGATGCATTTGATCTGCAGACCATTTGCCCTGAATACACTGTCCTGCCATGTGTGCTCCCCAGGTGTAATCCGATGCATCTGTTGTCAGTGTTTGCCTGGCTGTGGGCAAGGTGAAAGGCTGACGCTTGTTGAGGTGACATGCCTGAGCTCACCACAGAAACTCCCGTTGAAGGCAGGGAATGAGTGGTATTACTGTTTCCAAGCTGTGGCTGTGTTGAGTCCATACGCTTTTCAGGTACCATTTGTACAGCTAGCATCTCTTTTTGATTGATGTGGAGATGCATTTGATCTGCAGACCATTTGCCCTGAATACACTGTCCTGCCATGTGTGCTCCCCAGGCGTAATCCGATGCATCTGTTGTCAGTGTTTGCCTGGCTGTGGGCAAGGTGAAAGGCTGACGCTTGTTGAGGTGACATGCCTGAGCTCACCATAGAAACTCCCGTTGAAGGCAGGGAATGAGTGGTATTATTGTTTCCAAGCTGTGGCTGTGTTGAGTCCATACGCTTTTCAGGTACCATTGTAATTTCCTCATATGTAGTTTGGCATATGGTATTAGTAGTATGCAAGATGCCATGAATCCCAAGGCCTGCAGAATCTTTCTTGCAGGGAGTTGGGTCTTTCTTGCCATCATTTTGAAGTATTGAGTTAGTTGTCCTTGCTTGTCTGGCATGAGATAAGCCATCTGGGCCGTTGTATTTAAGCTGGCACCCAGGAATATTATGTCTCTTGAGGGCACTAGTTTTGACTTCTTTGCGTTTACTGTGTACCCTAGGCAACTTAGTAGGTTTTTTACAAATGCCAGAGGTTTTAAAAGAATGTCCTTGCTGTCTGCTTGAATAAGGCAGTCGTCCAGGTATGGATATATTTGGATTCCTCTTTGTCTGCAGTATGCAATTACTGGTGCCAGGCATTTTGTGAAGACACTGGGTGCAGTAGATAAGCCAAAGGGCAGTGCAGAGAATTGGTAATGAGTTGTACCTGCTATAAATCGTAGGTATCTTCTGCAATTTTGTCTGATAGGGACATGCAGGTATGCCTCCTTGAGGTCCAGCGTTACTAGCCAAGCCTTCTTGCCCAGCATGGGAAGAAGTTGCTGTAGTGTGAGCATCTTGAATTTGGGTACTTCCAGGTATGTGTTTAGAATTGAAAGGTCCAGAATGGGTCTCCAGGCTTTGTCCTTTCGGGGAACCTGAAAGAGTCTTGAGTAAAATCCTTGTCCTTGCTCCTATGTAGGAACCTGTTGAATGTCTCCCATGTCCATGAGTGCTGTAATTTGTCTTTGAGCCTCTGCCCGTTGATTTGATGGCAGGTTTGGCATTCATTTTATCCTTGGTAAAGTGTGAAAGTGGAACCTGTATCCTTGAGTTACAATATTTAGGACCCATTTGTCTTTTGTGATTATGTGCCAATTGTCTGCAAAAAGTGCAAGTTTTCCTCCCAAGGGAGCTGCCAACAGTGATTTGCTTGGCAGTCTGAGGGTAAGTCATTGTGATTGTCTTCTGATAGTTTGAGACCTGTCTCCTACTTTCTGGGTTGTGGCACCCCATTGTCGTGGCTTGTAAGAGCCTTGTGGCTGACCTCTGCCCCTTGGGCGTCTGTATTTGCCCCTCTGAGGTCTGTCAGAAGTTGGAAAGGACCAGTTTTTGGTTGGCCAATTTCTGCTGAAACGAGGGGGTTGGACCTGTAAAAAATCCTTGACCGTCTGCATAGATTTTGCCTTATCCTCCATTTTCTTTAAAACCTCTTCTGCTTTCACACCAAATAAAACAACCTGCTGTAAGGGTGCATCCAATAACTTTGCTTTAACATGATGCCTACGAATGACAGACCCTGTTACAGCTGCTCTGCAAGAAGCTTCCAATGAATCAAATCCACATTGCAAAGTATGTTTTCCCACTTGTTCTGCTGCATGCAACAATTTCCTTGTAATCAGGCTGCTCTGTATGTGTGCTCATTTTTTGTTTTAATTGAGACATCAAATATTGTTGATATTTCAGCATGTGAAACTGGCAATTTAAGGCCCTCATAGCTAGAGTAGCTGAGGTATATACTTTCTTTCCCTATCTGTCTAGTGCTCTAGAATCCCTTTCAGACGGGACAGGATTTTTAGCAATAGAGGCCTTAACCCCTTTGGGACCCTGGAAATGGATTCTGGGTCAGCAACAGGGCTTTTATATAAGAATTTATGTGAGTCAGGGACTCTGTAGTATCTGTCTGGTTTGGCTGGTGCAGGAGGTAATGAAGCTGGGTTAAGGCTAGATTCTGAATAAACATCATCCACAATGTGCAACACAGGTGGAATAGCAAGGAGTCTGTGCTGGGGTAGTAAGAGGAACTCTCGGAGCCTTTTCTTAGAGTCAGAGTAATCCTGGCCTTCCTAGTGGAAATGTTCCCTCATGGTATGTAAAGTTTCCCCAAAAGAGTAGTCTTCTGGGGGAGAAGCTGAAGGAATAGACTCTTCAGCATCAGAGTCTTCATAAGGGAGAAAAGAGTACTCCTGTTCCTCAGAAGAATCTGAGGTAATGGAAACCTGGTCAGAGGAAGCGTAGTCCTCCTCCTGTCTAGGCCTTTTGTCAGTTGGGGATGGGAACCCCTGATTAGGGTAAATAAGTCTTCGGCCATCTTCCGCATCTGTTTCTTAGGCATGGGGCCTTGCACTGGAGACTGCTGTACAGGCTTCCTTACTTTTAATGGAGTTTTCAGTTTTGCAAAGGATTTAATAGTAAGTGCAGTCGGTCTGAAGACACCTTCAGCAACTGACGGCCTTTCAACTGCACCGGAATCCCCATCAGCCATGGAGTCAGAAGGGCCTAAAGATAAAGGCTCTGGAGGGCCTGCAATCTCCGCTTGGGAGTTGGATGCAGGCTGGGGTTTTAAATCAGCGGTCGTCAGGGGCTGTGTAAGCACCTCACTGAAAACCGGAGAACCGGCGACTGGCCTAGCAGAGGCCTCGGTGTCTGGTTTGGGTCTCGGCTGCCTGTCCTTATCTTTGCACTTTTTATGCATCCCGGTCATCGGTTGCTCCGACGGCATGGTATAATTAAATTTTCTACCAAAATAATGGGCGAAATCAAACCGACGTTTAATAGTTCATTTGTTAAACCTAGCACAAAACTGACAACCTGTGACGTCATGGTCTGGGCCTAGGCAAGGGATACAATAAGAATGAAAATCCTTATGAGATATTTGCTTCCCACAAGAAATGCAATTATTAACTTTTTCTGACATCGGACTGAGGCAAGAAAAGGTTCCCCAACAGGGTACTTAGCTTTATTGAAGGCTTCGGTCTGAAATTCGATTTGAAAATCTCAGGAGTCGGCCGACCGGCACTTGCAAACTGCATCTGCTTCGGTCACCGTGCGGCAAGAAAGACTGAAGAAAATGGCATTGGCTGCCTCTTTTATACCCCTGTCGCACTGACGTCAGGGAAGAAGTGACAGCAACCGACGCCAGACCAAGACTTTGGAACTCGGGCCGACTGTTGGACCGTCTGACGGCAGACAACCCAAGTGTGATGACTGAAGCAGTGTAACACGATGAACATCTTGGTTTTGTGCCTCTGTCCATTGATTGTGTGGCAGGTCTGGCATACAACACAGAACAAGGAGAGGGACTTTTAAAACTAACTCTTTTATTTTGGTAAGCGCTTTCACTGGCAATAATCCGCCAGCTTCTTCAGACCATCAAACCTAGTTTAAAATACACTTTCAAACACACAACCTTTACTTTTATACATGATGTTAAATCAATCAAGCAATCAATCAATTGATTAAGTATACAACAATCAATTATTTAAATTGCTATAATCAAATACTTAAACTGCTGAACCAAGACTTTTAATTATAATAGATTTTCATACCCCTTTAAACCTAGGCATTAGATTTTCCACTAGCCTACGCCTCTTACTGTTATTGAAATACCAGCCACCACATAAAGTGGCCGTCCTATAAAGGCTCTAAACTAAAATATATATATATATATATATATATATATATATATATATATATATATATATATATATATATATATATATATATATATATATACACACATACATACATATATATAAGCATACATTTTGTGATTTTCGTGAGTGCAGGTCTGGCATACCTTTTGCCTTTGGAAGGGTGTGAAAGTGGAACCTGTAGCCCTGAGAGACTATATTTAAGACCCATTTGTCCTGGGTAATCATGTGCCAATTTCGTGAAAAAATTGCTAGCTTTCCCCCTAAGGGTGCTGCCAAAAGATAAATGCTTGGCATTGGCAGAGGGAAGTCATTGGGACTGTTTCCTATATGGCTGTGATTTGTCTTCTCCGCTTTTGGAGGTAGGAGCACCCCACTGTTTGGGCCTGTATTAGCCCTGGGGCTGTTGTCTGCCTCTAGGGTGTCTGTATCTGCCTCTTTGTGGCCTGTCTGACACGGGAAAGGACCAATTCTTAGAAGGCCAGTTCCTGCTAAATCTGGGTGGCTGTACCTGTAAGAAATCCTTCACTGGCTGCATAGATTTAGCTTTATCCTCCATTTTCTTCAACACTTCTTCTGCCTTAAAACCAAACAAAGTATCATGCTGTAATGGAGCATCCAATAATTTTGCTTTAACATGATCAGGCAGAGTCTGTTCCTTTAACCAAGCATGCCTTCTAATGACAGAACCTGTTACAGCGGACCTGCAAGAGGCCTCCAGTGAATCATAACCACATTGCAAAGTATGTTTTCCCACTTGTTCAGCTGCATGCAATAAATCCTGCAATTCCTTGTTCTCAGCACATTCAGAATTTGTCAACATTTTCTGTTTTAACAGAGACATTAAGTATTGCTGATATTTAAGTATATGAAACTGACAATTTAAAGCCCTTACAGCCAAGGTAGCAGAAGTGTAAACTTTTTTCCCCCATCTGTCCAGTGCCCTAGAATCTCTATCTGAGGGGACAGGGTTTTTTGCAGTAGCAGCCTTGACTCCTTTGGGACCCTGAGAAATAGTTTCTGGGTCAGGAGCAGGGTTTTTATATAGAAATTTATGAGAATCTGGAACCCTGTAGTATCTGTCTGGCTTAACAGGTGCAGGCGGTTGTCCTGGAGAATGCTGTACTTGTTTCCTTGTCTTTAAAACTGTTTTAGTCCTTGTCTTTGATGCTGAAGTTGGCTTGATATAGAGCTGTGTAGGTCTGAAAACACTCTCAGAAACCGATGCCTCCCATCTGAGGGATTAGTTTCCGAAGGCCCAATACCTTGAGTATCCAGAGGCCTAGCTGTCTCCACGTGGGAGTCGGAGGCAGCCTGTGGCTCTGAGGTAGCGGGTGTCGGGCTGCAAAAGTGCCTCACTGAGAACTGGAGACTGGCCTAGAAGAGGCTTCGTCTGTTTTGGACCTCGGATGCCTGTCCTTTTCTTTTTCCTTGCGCTTTTTATGAACTCCGGTCATCGGCTTTTCCGATGGCATTATGTAGTTAAACCTTCGGCCAAAGTAATGAAAAGCAAAATTGTACAGACACTTAATAGTGCATTGTTTAAATCTAGCACAAAACCGACGACTAGCAACGTCGTGGTCAGGGCCTAGGCAAGGAATACAGTAAGAATGAAAATCCTTATGAGGTATTTGCTTCCCACAAGAAATACAATTGTTAACTTTTTCTGACATCAGTCTGGAGCAAGAAAAAAAAGTTTCCCCAACGGGGTACTTAGCTTTATGGAAGACTTCGGATCCGAAATTCAATTTCGAAAATCTCAGGAGTCGGCCGACCGGCACTTGTGAACTGCTTTTGCTTCGGGCACCGCGCGGCAAGAAAGACAGAGGAAAATGGCGTCTGCTGCATCTTTTATACCCCTGCCACACTGATGTCACAGAAGAGGCGACAACAACCGACGTCGGACCAAGACTTTGGAATTCGGGCCAACTGCGGGTAGCCTGCCAGCAGGATAACCCAAGTGTAATGACTAACAGTGAAACACGATGAACACCTGTGGTGTTGTCTGTTTTTTCAGCAGCTGTCCTGGAAGGATTAGGTATTTGAAGGCTGTCAGAGCATTCTGTACAGCTAGCATCTCTTTTTGATTGATGTGCAGGATAATTTGGCCTGGGCTCCAGTGGCCCTGAATGCATTTGCCTGCCATGTGAGCCCCCCATGCATAGTCTGATGCGTCAGCAGTCAGCGTTTGGGTGATGAGGGGTTGAGTAAAAGGCAGTCCCTTGTTGTAGTTGCATGCTTCTGCCCACCAAAGGAACTCTGCCCTTATACAAGGTATGATTGGAATGATTGTTTACAGGTCCTGAGAATGTTGGCACCAAAGACTTTTTAGGTACCATTGTAGTTTCCTCATATGTAGTCTTGCATATGGAATTAGAAGAATGCAGGAGGCCATGAATCCAAAGGCTTGCAGTATTTGCCTTGCAGATAGCAGGGTTTTTGTGGCCACCTGTTTGAAGTAAGTCACCAAATGAATTTGCTTTTCTGGCATAAGGAAAGCCATCTGGGCAGTTGTATTTAAGCTTGCACCCAGGAATGTAAACTTTTGAGAGGGCACTAGTTGAGATTTCTTTTCGTTTATGATGTACCCTAGACAGGTTAGAATTCTTTTTACAAACGCCAGATGTTTTAGAAGAATGGCCTGGTTTTCTGCCTGAATTAGACAATCTTCCAGGTATGGATATATTTGAATATTTCTTTGCCTGCAAAATGCAATTACTGGAGCCAGGGACTTTGTGAATACCCTGGGAGCAGTAGACAAGCCAAAAAGCAGTGCAGAGAACTGATAATGCATGCAGCCTGCTTTGAAGTGTAGGAATCTTCTGCAAGATTCCCTGATTGGGATATGCAGGTAAGCCTCTTTTAAGTCGGGAGCTGCCAACCAGGCATCCTTGCCTAGCATAGGAAGTAACTGGTGAAGAGTCAGCATCTTGAATTTTGGAATGTCCAGAAAGGTGTTTAGAGTAGACAGGTCCAGAATTGGACGCCATGATTTGTCTTTTCTGGGTACCAGGAAAAGTCTGGAATAGACACCTTGTCCCTTTTCCTCTTCAGGTACCGGTTGAATAGCCACCATGTTTAGGAGGGAAAGTACTTGTTTCTGAGGCTCTGCCCACTGATTTGGGGGCAGGTCTGGCCACCCGCTTAGTGTTGGCAGCATGTGGAAATGAAATCTGTATCCCTGGGACACTATATTTAAAACCCATTTGTCCTGGGTTATAAGCTGCCAGTTTATTGAATGAAGAGCCAGTTTTCCCCCCAAAGGGGTGGCTAAGAGGTAAGTGCTTGGTAATTTCAAAGAGAAGTCATTGATAATTTTTACCATAGGGTGGTGCCTTGTTGTTTCCAGATTTGGAAGTGGAAGCACCCCATTGCTTAGTTCTGAAAGTCCCTTGGGACTGAAACCTGCTGCTTTTGGAATGTCTGGGTTTGGCCGTAGTGGCTCTGGAAGGAGCTAGGAAGGACCAGTTTTTAGTAGGCCAATGCCTGCTAAATCTAGGAGGTTGCACTTGTAAGAAATCTTTCACAGTTTGCATAGATTTAGCTTTATCTTCCATCTTTTTTAGAACTTATTCAGCCTTATTGCCAAATAGGTGGCCCTGCTGTAAAGGAGCATCCAAATGTTTTGCTTTAACATGATCAAGCAGAGATTGCTCCTTAAGCCAAGCATGCCTTCTAAGCACAGAACCAGTAACAGCAGCCCTACAAGAGGCCTCTAAAGAATCAAAACCACATTGCAAACTATATTTACCAACTTGTTCAGCTGAATGCAATAAATCCTGCAAATTTTTATTCTCCACACAGTCAGAAATCAACATCATTTTCTGTTTAAGCAGTCCCATGACATGATGTTGATATTTTAGCATATGGAATTGACAGTTTAGAGCCCTGATTGCTAATGTTGCAGAAGTATAAACCTTTTTACCCCATCTATCCAGCACCCTGGAGTCCCTATCAGAATAGGTAGGATTTTTAGCAGTAGAAGCCTTAATGCCCTTGGGCCCCTGAGAAATGGTTTCAGGATCCGCAACAGGATTTTTGAAAAGGAATTTGTGGGACTCGGGAACCCTGTAGTATCTGTCTGGTTTGCTAGTGGCTGGAGGCAAGGAATCAGGGACCATACTGGATTCCGAAAACACATCGACAATATCTAGTACAGGAGGTATAGCCAAAGACCTATGCTGAGGAAGAAGGAAATCCTAAGCCTCTTTTTGGATTCAGAGAAATCCTGACTTTCCCAGTGGAAATGCTCCCTTAAGGTATGTAAAGTTTCCCCCAAACAGAAATCCTCAGGCGGAGAAGCAGTGGGAATGGAATCCCCTGCATCAGAGTCCTCATAAGTAGGTATGGATAAATCCAGATCATTAGAAGAGTCAGAAGAAACAGAATCCTGTTCAGAAGATACATAGTCAAATTCAATCCTAGGCTTCTTGGAGGGGAGGGGGGTTGACTACCCCTGATTAGAGTAATTACATCTTCAGCCATTTTGATCATTTGTTTTTTAGGCATAGGGGCCTGAACATGTGGCCTGGGCATCGGTTTTTTTAGACATAGATCGAGATTTAGGCCTAAGCACTGAAGTTGGAGTCGGTTTAATATGCAAGTCTGTAGGCCTGAATACACCCTTAGAAGCCGGTGCCTGCTCAGCAGCTCCAGACCCATCCAAGGTAGAGACATCCGTGGGTTCCATATGTGAAGCATCTCACGGCATATCGGGCTCCGAATGGGTCTCAGTAGAGGCCTGCGAATCAGAAGCAGCGGGTATCACGGGCTGCAAAAGCACCTCACTGAGTACCAGTGAACTGGCGACTGGCTTGGCAGAAGCATCGTCGGCAGTTTTGGACCTCAACGGCCTGTCTCTGTCTTTTTCTTTGCGTTTTTTCGGTATTCCAGTAGTCGGATGGCTAACCGACGTCATTTCTGGATAATTAAACCAAGAACCAAAATATTTTGAAGTAAAAATGCACAGACAATGGATAGTGCACTGATTAAATAAAGCACAAAACCGACAGCAAGGTACGTCGTGGTCAGGGTCTAGGCAAGGAATACAGTACAAGTGAAAATTCTTATGAGGTATTTGCTTCCCACAAGTAATACAATTATTAATTTTTATTGACATCGGTAAGGAGCAAGACAAAGTTTCACCAACGGGGTAATTAGCTTTTAGTTGAAGATTTCAGTTCTGAAACTCAAAAATGAAAATTTCAGGAGTCGGCTGACCGGCACTTGCGAACTACTTCTGCTTCGGGCACCGCGCGGCAAGAAAGACTGACATAATGGCATCGGCTGCATGTTTTATACCCCTGATGACCTGACGTCATGGAAGAAGGGACAGCAACCGATGCAGGACCCAAGACTTTGTTAATCAGGTCGACTGAGGGCAACCTACCAGCATATTACCCAAATGTAATGACTGCAACAGTGAAACACGAACATCTGACCTGACAAAGCTAAAACGTGCAGAATTGGTGATTTAAGAGATGAGCTGATAAAGGACAGATTTGTGTGTGGTATTAAAGATGATACTGTGAGAAAGATTTTGCTTCATGACAGTGATTTAACTTTGAATAAGGCCATTGAGATTAGTCAGATATACGAGCTCACAGAAAGGCACACAAATATGCTTACAAATGAGAACAGCTCTAGAAGGCACAGTGACAAAGCTCATGTTGATATTACACATCACATAGTTAAAAGAAACAGACCCAAGCACATGGTAGCAACTGTAGCCCCTGCAGCACTTACTGGTAAACCCCAG
Organism: Protopterus annectens; assembly: GCF_019279795.1. NCBI lineage: Eukaryota > Metazoa > Chordata > Ceratodontiformes > Protopteridae > Protopterus > Protopterus annectens. Next base: position 230,210,513 of record NC_056728.1, on the reverse strand, counting down.
AACTTTCTAGCAAATTCTAGATTTCGCACAGTCTCAGTGAAGCACAAGAGTGAGTCAGCAAACTCACCAAGCATAGGCCCCAACCTAGTTTCATTGCCAACTGTCATAATTGTGGTGGAAGTCATGAATCTAAAAGGGAAAAATGTTTAGCTTTTGGTCAACAATAACACAAATGAGATAAATGGAATAATTTCAAAAGGTTTTGTAAATCAAAAGGCCCGCATTCTTTTATTAAAAGGGAACATTTTCAGAGAGGAGTTGATTAGAAAAGTACAGTTTTGTACCTACCATAAATGTAGATGTTCGAGGATCCCCATTGCTGCAGTCCTTACTATTGGGTATAGTCCGCCGTCCAGTCGGCCCGAATACCAGAGTATAAGGCTGACGTCGGTCAGGGCGCATTAGACTGACGTCAGTACGTCAGGGTACTAATGCGCATGACCGACGTCATATCCTCAGTCTTTTCTTGCCCCAGATGTCAGAAGACCCTAAAAAGACAAGGCCCAAAATACCTGCACCAAAAATATGTACAATATATACAAGAATATATACAAAAATATAAGCATGTAACCTCACCTACACAACCACCCCTAAACACAGAGGGGAAGGAGGGAGGTAAATTGGACTGCAGCAATGGGGATCCTCGAACATCTACATTTATGGTAGGTACAAAACTGTACTATGTTCTTCGTTCCCCATTGCTGCAGTCCTTACTATTGGGTAGAATCCCAAAGCAGAGGTAAGGGAGGCTGGCAAATCATAAAGAAGCAGGAGCTGACAACATGCCTTGCAAAACAGCTGTGGCAAAACCAGCCCTAGACTTAGAGTAGATAGGAAGGTGATAATGCTTAGAGAAAGTATGCACTGAACTCCAAGTAGCTGCTTCCAAAATATCCTTAGTTGCCACCCCTTAGAAATGCTGTTGAAGTGGCAGTAGCCCTAGTGGAATGAGGCCTAATCCCAGCTGGAATCTCCTTGCCATGATGGGAATAACAAAATGCAATGCAAAAGCCAATCCACCTAGAAATAGTTTGTTTTGACACAGGCTTGCCCTGTGAACTCAAAGCAAAAGAAACAAACAACTGCTGAGACTGCCTGAAATCCTTAGTCCTGCTTAAATAATAACGCAATTGCCTGTGTACATCTAAAGTGTGCAAAATCTTTTCCCCTTTATTTTGGGGTCTGCATAAAAAGTAGGCAAATGAATAGTTTGGTTTAAAGCCACACTAGAAACCACCTTAGGCATAAAGGAAGGATTAGTGCGTAATGATACCCTATCCTTATGGAAAATCAAAAGGGCTCTACTGCCATAAGGGCCTGCAACTCAGACACCCTTCTTGCAGAAGTAATAGCCAACAGAAAAGCAGTCTTCCATGACAAGTATTTCAATTCAGCAGTAGCCGCAGGCTCAAAAGGTTGTAGAGTAAGTTTTTCCAACACAAAATTGAGATCCCAAGCAGGAGTAGGAGCTCTACGTGGGGTCTTATATTCTTTGCCCCTCTAAGAAACTGCTTGAACAAAGGATGCGAAAACAATGGTGGATCACAATCATAGTGAGCTGAAATTGCTGCAGCATGAATCTTAATGGAAGAGAAGGACAAACCTTTGTCCAATAACTCAGTAAGATATTGAAGAGCCACACTCAAATTAGGCTCAGAAATCTCCAAATTCTTAGCTGTACTCCAAAATAAAAATCTCTTCCATTTTTCTGCGTACACTTTCCTTGTACTAGGTCTTCTAGCTTCCATAATCACATTTAAAACTTGTTGAGGAAGTTGAGACCTGCTGTGTCTCAACACAGAATATGCCAGGCTGTTAGATGAAGAGAGTGAAGCTTGACATTGAGCAGATGACCATCCTTCTGAGATAACAGATGAGGAATCAGAGGTAAAGGCCATGGAGGCTTCTTTACCAGACTCCGTAGTAGTGGGTACCAGTGTTGCCGAGGCCAATCTGGAGCTATCAAAATCATCCTTGGCCTGTCTTGTCTGACCTAAGGTTTTTCCAACTGAAAGACAGAGCATCCACTTTCCAAGCTGTGTGATGAAACCCCTTTGTGCAATAGTTTGGCAGCTGGTGGTTTAGTGGAGAAGCGAACAGATCTATGTCTGGAGTTCCCCATGACACTGTCAATCTCTGAAATACATGAAGATCCAGTTTCCACTCGTGGGGATCCATGATTTGTCTGCTTAACACATCTGCTAAGGAGTTCTGTGCTCCTGGCAGAAACCTTGCCTGAAGAGTAAGTTGCAAGCTTAGCGCAGTCTCCCATAAAATCATTGCTTGTCTGCATAGAGGATAAGAATGTGTTCCCCCTTGCTTGTTGATGTATCACATGACAGTTGTGTTGTCTGTTAGAATCAACACCTGCCCTGGAAGAAGTAACTCCTTGAAAGCCATTAATGCAAACTGGACTGCTAACATCTCCTTCATGTTGATATGTAGATGCTGTAGTCTGGCAGGCCACTTGTCTTGTATCCACTTTCCATTTAGATGAGCTCCCCAAGCAATGTCCGAGGCGTCTGTCGTTAAAATCTGACTCGCCTCTGGCCGGGTCACAGAGAGTCCCTTGTTTAGGTGACATTCCTGAGCCCACCACAAAAATTCTTTTGAAGGCAAGGTATTATATGAATGACAGTGTCCAAATCCTGGCAGTGCTGTGTCCATACATTTTTGAGATACCATTGTAGCTTCCTCATATGCAGTTTGGCATTGGGAAGCACCAGAATACAAGATGCCATGAACCCTAATGCTTGAAGGACTGTCCTTGCAGTCAGCACGGACTGATGAGATAGTTGATGGAAGTAAAGTGATAGACTCTTTTGTTTGTCCGGGGTTAAAAAGGCCATCTGGGCTGCTGTATTCAGTCTCACACCCAGAAAGCACATGTCTTGAGAGGGTACTAGACTGGACTTTATTTCGTTCACAGAATACCCTAGGCATCTTAGCACTGCTATAACATATTCCAGATGCTGTAGAAGGTCTTCCTTTTCTTGAGCCAGAATCAGGCAGTCGTCCAAGTAAGGATAGATTTGAATTCCTTGAAGCCTGAAGTAAGCTATCACTGGAGCCAGAACCTTTGTGAATACTCTGGGCAGTAGATAAGCCAAAGGGCAATGCAGAGAACTGATAATGAGAATTTCCAGCTCGAAACCGCAGATACTTCCTGCAACTTAGCCTTATAGGCACATGAAGGTAAGCTTCCTTGAGATCTAAAGTTACCATCCAGTGATCTTTGCCCAGCAGAGGTAAAAGCTGTTGTAACGTCAACATCTTGAACTTGGGAATGTCCAGAAAAGTGTTGAGGAGAGATAAATCCAAAATAGGTCTCCACGTGTTCCCCTTCTTTGGTACTAGGAACAGGCGAGAATAAAATCCTAGGCCCCTTTCTGATACAGGGACTGGCTGAATGGCCCCCATCTGGAGTAACTGCAAAACTTGCTTGTGAGCCTCTTTTCTTTGTGGAGGAGGAACGTCTGGCATGCCTTTGAAAGGGGGCATTGTATGGAAATAAAATCTGTAACCGTGGTGAATGATATCCAACACCCATTTGTCTTGAGTAATTAAATCCCAATTTTCTTTGAAAAGAGACAGTCTTCCTCCCAAAGGAGCTGCCAGACGAGAATCTACTGGCAGCTGAAAAGACAGGTCATTGGGTCTGTTTACGAAAGGACTGACCCCTGCCCTCACCAGAAGTCTGAGCAGGTGAACTCCCTGTTCTAGGCCTAAAAGAACCTTGAGCCCTGCCCCTACCACGTCTAGACCTACCCCTAGACTGGGAATCATAAGCAGGATATGTCCACCCCTTAGCAGGCCAATTTCTACTAAACTTGGTGGCTGCACCTGCAAAAATCTTTAACAGTTTGCATAGACTTAGCTTTGTCCTCCATTTTCTTTAAAACTGCTTCCACAGGCGATCCAAACAACACATCAGACTGTAAAGGAGCATCCAAAATCCTTGTCTTAACATGCTCAGCTAAATTCTGGTCCCTCAACCAGGCATGCCTGCGAAGAACAGAACTAGTAGCAGCCACCCTCGAGGAGGCCTGTACAGCATCAAAACCACATTGCAAAGAATGCTTACCCACTTGTTCAGACACATGAACCAAATCCAGCAACTCTTTACACTCAATACCTTCCGCCAAAGCATCCACCTTAGATTTCAATTGTGAAAGGAGATAATTCTGATATTTTAGCATGTGAAACTGACAATTCAACGCTCTCATGGCTAGAGTGGAAGAAGTATACACTTTCTTTCCCCACCTATCCAAAGCCCTTGCCTCTTTATCAGTGGGAACAGGATTTTTAACCACAGAAGCCTTAACACCTTTAGGCCCCTGAGAAACAGTTTCTGGGTCCGCCCTAGGACTCTTAAACAAATACTTATGAGCTTGGGCACCCTATAATACCTATCAGGTTTAACAGGAGCAGGAGGCAAAGAGTCAGGGTTCAGGAAGCCTCTGCAAAAACATCTTCCACCACATTCAACACAGGAGGAATAGCTAAGGGCCTATGCTGGGGTAAAACAAGAATTCCCTAAGCCTTTTCCTGGAATCAGAGTAATCCTGGCCTTCCCATTTAAAGTGCTCCCTCATGGAATGCAGAGTCTCTGAAAATGAGAAATCCTCAGGAGGAGAAGCTGTAGGAGTGGAATCATCCACATCAGAATCAGAATAAGTAGGATACTCCTGCAAGTCTTCCAGAAGACTCTGAAGCCTCTGAACACTGTTCAAAACTATCAAACTCCAGTTCCACCCTAGGCCTCTTATCAGGAGGGGGCATAGAACCTCTAATCATAGTAATCAAATCTTCTGCCATTTTAAGCATATGTTTCTTAGGTACAGAACCCGAAATGCTAGGAGAAGCCCCCACTGAAGCTGAACTTGGCCTACCTCTCAAAGAAGTTTTGGCAACAGAAGGAGAGGCTCTAACTACCTTGGGAAGAGAGGGAAGAACAGTTACCTGAGAAGCCCCTCAGCCTGGCCTACCTCCTGAGAAGGCACATCCTGTAACAGTAAAGTTTCTGCCTGAGACTCCATGGAAACTCCTGGCAAAACCTCTGGCTCCACTGAGCCTTCTAAAGAACCGGCGTCCGGGACTGCCGGTTCATCAACCCTAGGCTTCGCTGTTTTGTCCTTGCGCTTCTTGGGCCAGGCGTCGGAGCATCCGGCGGCATTTTATAATTGCAACGCTTCCCAAACACTAACCTGGCACAGTCTAACCTCCTCTTAATAGTGCGTTTGTTAAACCTAGCACAAGAGCGGCAACCAACAACGTCGTGCTCAGGCCCTAAACAAGGTATACACAAGGTATGGTAATCCCTATGAGGTATCTGTTTCCCACAAGAAATACAGTTATTCACTTTTCTGACATCCGGTTAAATACTGAGGCAAGAAAAAACCAAAATGTTCCCCAACGGGGTACTTAGCCAACTCTGTTTCGGTCTGAAACTCCGGTTTCGGAAATATTTCAGAACGCCAACCTGCACTCGCAAAACTGCTTCTGCATCGGACCATGCGGCAAAAAAGACTGAGGATATGACGTCGGTCATGCGCATTAGTACCCTGACGTACTGACGTCAGTCTAATGCGCCCTGACCGACGTCAGCCTTATACTCTGGTATTCGGGCCGACTGGACGGCGGACTATACCCAATAGTAAGGACTGCAGCAATGGGGAACGAAGAACATTCTGCAACCCTATTCTTTATGTGGATGGTGTTTCAGTGCTTCATGAAACAGTCAATGCAGTCGATTTAAGGGTAAAAAATTAAATATTTTGTACTGTTTGGATAAATGGCAAACCCACAGAGCTCAAAGTCGATACAGGTTCCAAGTGCAATGTTATGTCAGCAGAAACATTTGCTAGAGTGCGCCATGGTGAAAGGCTTGATTTAGCAAGGTGTGCCAAGCTTGTTGCTTATGGAGGTGAAGAAATTCAAACTGAAGGCTCAGTAGTGCTTTCATGTTAACCTCCTGGGAAAAACTACAACTTGCTATTCTATGTGGTCAAGAGGCACATCCAGTCATTGTTATGGATTAGAGACATTTTGAAATTGGGACTGTTTTCATTTAATAAGGAAGTCCATCACGTTAGCTTGAAACACCACTACTGTAATTTTGCCCAGTACATTTTTCCCACCTATGCTGATCTTTTCGAACACAAACTAGGCAAACTTCCAGTTGTGTAATCCATGAAGTTAGACCCAGAGGTCAGTTCAGTTATCAGGCCAGCACAAAAAGTTCTGATAGCTATGCAGGACAGAGTTAAAGCCGAGTTAGATAAAATGGTGCGACAAGGTGTGATTTGCCCAACTGAAACGCCAACTGAATGGATATCTTCCATGGTGGTAGAAAAGCTCAGATGATATCAGAATATGTATTGATCCACGAGATTTGAACAAAGCTCTAAAAAGACATCATCCAATGCGCACAGTCAAAGAAGTTGCAGCCTTGATGCCAAATGCCACTATTTTTTTCTGTCTTAGATGCAGAGAGTTCATTTTAGCAAATTCAGCTTGACAAACAATCCTTATTGCTCACTATGTTCAGTACTCCATTTGGCAGGTACAGATTTTTGAGAATGCCATTTGGGATAAATTCTGCAAGTGAAGTCTTTCAATGTGCAATGCAGCAAATTTTTTTCTGGGTATCCTTGTACTATTATAGTCGATGACATATTAGTAGGAGGTCGTGGTGAAGCTGAACATGACAAACATCAGAAAAGTTCTAGAAAGGGCATGTCAAGTGAATCTTAAGCTCAGTCCACAGAGATGCAAATTCAGGCTACAAGACGTTTACTTATGTTGGTCATTTTTTACCAGAACAGGCTTACGACCAGACTGTGCTAACCAAACAGCCACTCTCGAGATGTCAGCTCCAGACAAGTGTTCAAGGTCTGCAATGTTTTCTTGGCATGGTCAACTACCTAGGCAAGTTCATTCCAGACTTGAGCCAACTATCAGCACCACTCAGAGATCTGACACATAAAGATGTATCCTGGTCTTGGTTAGAGCAACACCAAAGAGCATTTGAAGTCCTGAGGAATTGCTAGTCCACCAACTCTCAGATACTATGATGTTCACAAGCCAGTTAGACTTTCCTGTGATGCTTCGAAATTTGGTCTTGATGCAGTCATTCTACAAGAGGACCAACCTGGTGCCTATGCATTGAGAACTCTTACCCAGACTGAAATGCAATATGCTATTTTGTTTGCATTTTCGAAGTTTCATGATTATGTTTATGGTAGACCTATCCAGATCGAAACAGACCACAAACATTTACTCACTATATTGAGAAAGCCTATGCATTCAGCACCAGCCCGACTACAATATATGATGCTGAGATTGGAAAAGTATAACTTCAATCTTGTCTACAAAAAAGGGAAACTTCTTAACCTTGCTGATACCTTATCCAGATCACCCAGAAACACCACAGAACAGCATGAGAATGAGAACCTTGATTTTGAAGTTATGGAAGTGAAACATTTTTCTTCCACACGTCTTGATGAGTTGAGAGATCACACAGCCACAGATCCAGTTTTACAAAGGCTCAACCATTTTATCAATCAAGGATGGCCGTCAAAGCAATCTAGTTTACCTCAAGAAGTGCAACCTTATCTTCCATACACAGATGAGATTTTGTCTGACAGAGGTATTAAGATGAAAGGTCCGAAAGTAATTGTTCCAAAGTCCTTGCAACCAGAGTACATTACTGTCTTGCATCGTGGTCACCATTGAGCAGATTCTACGAAAACAAGGGCGAAAGCGATAGTATTTTGTCCTTCTATATCACAAGACATTGAGAGAGCACTTTCATCTTTTTCCGTGTGTAATAGTATTAAGACACATCAACAGAAAAAACCACCTCAGCTAAACCAGATTCCTGAACTACCGTGAGTCGACAGCAGCAACGGACATGTTTGAGTGGAATGGTCAACATTATTTGGTGATAGTAGACTCTTACTCCAATTGGTTCGAGATTGACCTACTTCCTAACCTAGTATCCAGTACTGTCATTACTAAGATGAAGCATTATTCTGCAGTGTATGGTAGTCCACACAAAGTTATTTCTGACAATGGCATGCAGTTTACAAGCCAACAGTTCAAAAGATTTGCTGAAGGATAGGACTTTATTCATGTCACAAGTAAAGTACAGTTGTGTACACTTACCATAAATGTAGATGTTCGAGTGTATTCACTGTTGCAGTCATTACACTTGGGTTATCCTGCTGGCAGGTTACCCTCAGTCGGCCTGAATTCCAAAGTCTAGGTCCGGCGTCAGTTGCTGTCACCTCTTCCCTGACGTCAGTGTGCCAGGGGTATAAAAGATGCAGCTGATGCCATTTTCTTCAGTCTTTCTTGCCGCACGGTGCCCGGAATTATTTAAGACCGGTGTCCATGCCTATACCACAGCACATAGTGAGAAAGACCATCTCAGAGCGAGTTGCCCAGTGTTCCAATTCCTGAGGATGTTCCAGAGGACATTTCCCATTCCTGTGACGACTTCAGAAGTTCCTAATACGAATTGTGCACAGCAGACTGTCCCTGTTGCTAAATTTGGTCCAGACTTGTGTTACGAGATATGGTCGCATCTTAAACTATAACAGATGCGAAGCAGCTTGGACATGAACATTGTGTTTTGTTTCTAATGTCTATAGTAATGAATGTCTAACTCTGATACTGTTTTTACAAAGGGCAATCTTTTTAAGAGAGAGGATGTAGATCAGTGTGCATGTACCTTTAAGAAGCTATCCAACGGCTTGCACAACTGTATAAATATTGAGCACGTGCAAGCTAGGCTGCCATTTTGTAGTAGGCTGTTGAGATATGAGCATGTACCGTGGATATATAAAGTTTACACATCTGTGAAAATGCCAGGTTTTTGTGATATAAAAAAATTAGACCACAATAAATCATTTCAAAACTTTTCCCACCTTTAATGTGACCTATAACCTGTACAATTCAATTGAAAAAACAAATAAACCTGTTAGGGGAAAAAATATAAAAAAATAAAAAAAGTACAATACATTGGTTGCATAAGTGTGCACACTCTTAAACTAATACTTTGTTGTGTGTGCACACCCTTAAACTAATACTTTGTAGAAGCACCTTTCGATTTAATTACAACATTCAGTCTTCTTGGAAAGGAGTCTATCAGCATGGCACATCTTGACTTTGCAATACTTGCCCACTCTTCCTTGCAAAAGCGCTCCAAATCTGTCAGATTGTGAGGACATCTCTTGTGCACAGCCCTCTTCAGGTCACCCCATAGATTTTCTATTGGATTTAGGTCAGGGCTCTGGCTGGGCTATTCCAAAACTTTAATTTTCTTCTGGTGAAGCCATTTTTTTGCTGATTTGGATGTATGCTTGGGGTCATTGTCATGCTGAAAGGTGAAATTCCTCTTAATGTTCAGCTTTCTAGCAGATGCCTGAAGGTTTTGGGCCAAAAGTGCCTGGTATTTGGAAATGTTCATAATTTCCTCCACCTTGACTAAAGCCCCAGTTCCAGCTGAAGAAAAGCAACTGCAAAGCATGTTACTGCCACCACCATGCTTCATCATGGGGATGGTGTTCTTTTGGTAATGCGAAGTGTTGTTTTTGAGCCAAACATACCTTTTGGAATTGTGGCCAAAAAGTTCAACCTTGGTCTCATCACACCATAACACATTTTCCCACATGCTTTTGAGAGACTTGATTTACTGTTCTGCAAATTTTAGCCGGACCTGGATGTTTTTCTGTCTAAGAAAAGGCTTCCGTCTTGCAACCCTACCCTATAGTCCAGACATATGGAGAAGACAATAGACCGTTGTTGCATGTAGTACACAACCAGTACTTGCCAGAAATTCCTGCAGCTCCTTCAGTGTTGCTGTAGGTTTCTTGGCAGCCTCCCTGACTAGTTTTCATTTTTCCATCAATTTTGGAGGGATGTCCAGTTCTTTGCAACGTCACTGTTGTCCCTTATGTTCTCCACTTTTTGATGACTAGCTGGCTATACCATGGAACACAGTGAAGACAATGTTGTGGAATTTTTTTGTAACCTTCTCCTGACACCTTTCAACAATGAGATAGATGCCACTGATGCTTTGCAAGCTCTATGCGAACCATGGCTTTTGCTGTAGCAAGCAACTGAGTAAATGTCAGGAAAATCCTACTAGGACAGCTGAACTTTATTTGGGGTTAATCAGAGTCTCTTTAATTGATGGCAGGTGTGTATCCAAGAAGACTGAATGCTGTAATTAAATCAAGAGGTGCTTCAACAAAATATTAGTTTAAGGGTATGCACACACAACAAAGTATTAGTTTAAGGGTGTGCACACATGCAACTAGCATATTGTACGTTTTTTTATTTTTATACTTTCCCCCTAACAGATTTGTTTGTTTTTCAATTGAACTGTACAGGTTACAGGTCATTTTAAAGGTGGGAAAAGTTTTGAAATGATTTATTGTGGTCTCATTTGTTTATATCACAAAAACATGGAATTTTAACTGGGGTGTGTAAACGTTTTATATCCACTATATATATATATGTAAGGTCTGTCTGTTAACTAGCTCATTGTATTTTATGATGCTGCTAACCATCCTGATGTGTTTCTGTATTAAAGCATCTAAACAAAATATCCCACCTGCTTGTCATCTATGTTAGAGAAAGACAAGCGACAAATTCCATCCTAACAAATTCAAAACCAATGTCATTAGGTATCAGTGAACAATGATTTCACATTGTGTCAAATATATGTCACTTTTTTCAGCCACTTTTTGCAGCTGTTTTTTTATAAAGACAGCCATAGCCTCAGTCTTGCTACCCCCACTGGCCACAACTGGAGGTGTTGCAATTATGTTCTCCGAGCACCTCAGCCTATCCACCCTACCTATATCTCACCCTAATTTTCACCCTGTAGAAATACTTCTGAATTGTCACCTCAACCCCCCACCCCAAAAAGAAATCTGCCATACCAGCTATATATACCACCTGGAAATAACATTCCTATTCTCAGATCTTTCCTATCCTGGATCTCACTGCATATCCCCTATGAGACCCTACTACTTGGAGACGTTAATATTGATGCAAAAAAGTACAGTTGTGTACACTTACCATAAATGTAGATGTTCGAATGTATTCACTGTTGCAGTCATCACACTTGGGTTATCTGCCTGCAGGTAGCCTTCAGTCGGCCCGAATACCAGAGACTAAGTATTTCTGCATTGGTTGCTCTTGCTCCACGACTGATGTCAGGTCATCAGGGGTATAAAAACAGACAGCAGACGCCATTACATCAGTTTTTGTTGCCCTAAATGTCAGGAGCTCCCCAAACAGGGAGCTAAGTTATGGTGGGAAAACACCACCAGTAAAAAGTAAATACCAACAGCCCTGTAAGGGGTGAGTAATAGACAGAGAGGAGAAGAGAGAGAGAGAGAGAGAGAGAGAGACAAGGGGGGTTGGAGGGTGGGAAACCAGGACTGCAACAGTGAATACACTCGAACATCTATATTTATGGTAAGTGTACACAACTGGACTATGTTCTTCATGTTTCACTGTTGCAGTCATCACACTTGGGTTGATTCCCAAAGCTGAAGAAAGGGTGGCGGCAGTCCAGAAGAGTTGGGCTGGCTAGTATGCCCTGCAGGACTGCTGTTGCAAAACCTGCCCTGGATTTGGAAAAATAAAGGCAGGTGGTAATGCTTGGTGAAGGTGCGAAAGTGTGTACAGAACTCCAAGTAGCAGCTCCCAGAATGTCCCTGGTAGGAACTCCCCTGAGGAATGCTGTAGAGGTAGATGTTGCCCTAGTGGAATGCGTTCTGACCCCCTGAGTGGTTGGTTTCCCATGGTGTTTGTGGCAGAAATGGGTACAGTATGCTATCCATTTGGAAATTGTTTTGAAATGGCCTTGCCCTCTACCCTTGGTGAAAACTGACTAGTAACTGGTCAGATTTCCTGAAGGGCTTAGTCCTATCAAGGTAGAATCTGATCTGCCTTTGCACGTCCAAGGAATGCAGGATCCTTTTCCCTTTAGTACGTTGTTGCCTCACAGTAAGACGTTGTCCTGTTCGATTCTCAGCTAGAGCATCTTCTGTGTGGAGACATGCATGAATGGGCGTACCTTCGTTGAAGGCTGTGCATCAGGGCCGGCAACTTGGCACGTAAAAATCTACTGCCAATCATTAGCGGACCGGAGTTCTGCTGTGGCGACCCCTAACTGGGAAAAGCCAAATGACACAAGTGAAGAAAGTTGGCAAATGGATAGATTGGTTGAGAGCCACACTGGACACCACTTTAGGCATAAAGGAAGGGCTAGTCCTGAGGGAGACCCTGTCAGCATGAAAAATAATGAAGGGTTCCACAGCCATAAGTGCTTGTAGCTCAGACACTCTTCCAGCTGAAGTGATGGCCAGAAGCAAGGCTGTTTTCCAAGAGAGGAATTTTAACTCTGCTGATGCTGCAGGCTCAAATGGGGGGTAGCGTGAGCCTCTCCAGTACAAAGTTAAGGTCCCAAGCAGGGGTGGGTGATCTCCTTGGTGGCCTTAAGTTGTTTGCCCCTCTCAGGAACTGTTTGATGAGTGGGTGAGAGAAGAGAGGTGGCTCAGTGTTGTAATGAGCTGAGATGGCAGAGGCATGCATCTTAATGAAGAAGGAGAGACCTCTGTGGAGTAGATCTACTAGGTAATCCAGGATTAGAGGTAAGGAGTGCAACACTGTGTCCTCTCCTTTATACTGAATCCAGGAACAATACGGTTTCCACTTATCAGCATAGGATTTCCTTGTACTGGATCTTCTGGCTTCAAGAATGACGTCCATCACCTGGCCTGCTTGAGCTGGTCACTGGGGGAGAATTCAAGGAATGAGCCAGACTGCAAGATTCAGGGTTTGCAGTTGTGGATGCAAGATCTTTCCCTCCTGCTGAGTGAGCAGGGTTGGGATCTGGGGTAGGTGCCAGGGTGGCACTAGTGACGCATTAGTGGGCACCAGTGCTGGCATGGCCAGTCCGGGGCAATCAGGATTGCCTTTGGTCTGTCCTGTCTTATCTTGAGTAATATTCTTGTGAGAAGAGGCAGAGGGGGAAATGCATAGGTTGAGACATTTGCCCACTGGAAGGATAGGGCATCCACTTTCCAGGCCCTGCTGTGAGGTGCCCTGGTGCAGAATTTGCTGAGCTGATGATTGTAGGGGGAGGCAAAGCGGTCCACCTCCGGGGTCCCCCATTTCTGGGTTAGACAGCTGAAGGTGCTGGGGTCTAATTGCCACTCGTGTGGGTCTTGGAGATTTTTGCTCAAGTCGTCTGCCAGAGAGTTTTGTTTGCCTGGCAGGAATTGAGCCTCCAGATGAATATGCATGTCCAAGGCCATTTTCCACAGGGTCACGGCTAGCATGCAGAGTGGGTAAGAGTGGGCTCCCCCTGCTTGTTGGATGTACCACATAACTGTGGTGTTCTGTTTTTTATTAGCAAGGGACCAGGGGTCCTGGTGAGAGTAGGGATCTGAAAGCTGGTACAGTGTGCTGAACAGCTAGCTTCTCTTTTCGGATGATGTGCAGATGAATTTGACTTGAGCTCCAGTGGCCCTGAATGCTCTTGTTGTTCAGATGTGCCCCCCAGGCATAGTCTGATGCATCTGTGGTTAGGGTCTGGGCAGCGTGGGGTTGAGTAAAGGGAAGTCCCTGTTGTGGTTGCATGCTGCTGCCCAGCAAAGAAACTCTGTCCTTATACAAGGTATGATAGTTTCCAAGTCCTGAGAATGCTGGCACCAAAGACTTCTTAAGTACCACTGAAGTTTCCTCATATGCAGTCTGGCATACAGAATTAGTAAAATGCAAGAGGCCATGAACCCTACAGCCTGCAAGATTTTCCTTGCGGATAGCTGGATTCTGGTGGCCATTTGTGTGAAGTAGCCTGTCAGATAGGCTTGTTTTTCTGGAGTAAGGAATGCCATCTGGGATGCTGTGTCCAAGCTTGCTCCCAGGAATACAATCTTTTGACTGGGGACTAGTTTTGATTTCTTTTCATTGATGGTGTACCCCAGGGAGGTTAGAAGGTTCTTTACAAATGTCAAGTGCTGCAACAGGTTTTCCTGACTGTCTGCCTGAATCAGGCAATCCTCCAAGTACGGGTAAATTTGAATCTTTCTCGGTCTGCAATAGGCAATGGCTGGAGCCAGCCATTTTGTGAAGACTCTGGGAGCAGTGGATAAGCCAAAGGAAGTGCATAGAACTGATAACGGCCTGAAACATAGGTATTTCCTGCATGAGTCTGTGATAGGGATGTGCAGACAGGCTTCTTTTAGGTGTAGGGTGACTAACCAGGCATCTTTGGACAGCATAGGAAGAAGCTGCTGAAGGGTGAGGATTTTAAATTTTGGTACCACCAGAAATGTGTTTAGAGTGGAAAGGTCTATGATTGGGCACCAAGTGTTCTCTTTTCTGGGTACCAGGAAAAGTCTGGAAAAAAACCCTTGACCTATCTGTTCTGCATGAACAGGTTGAACTGCCGTTATGGGCATGGACTGAACTTGGTTTTGTGCTTCTGCCCACTGGTTTGGAGGAAGATCTCTTTACCCTTTTGGGGTTGGCAATGAGTGGAAGTAAAATATGTACGTTGTAATATCCTATGTTGAGGACCCATCGGTCTTTGGTGATGGAGGTCCAGGTTTTTGTATGATGGGCATGTTTTCCTCTTAGGGGCACAAGCAATTGGGTAGACATGAGGAGTGGAGTTGAGAAGTCATTGTGAATTCTTTCCGTAAGGGAGAGGCTTGGCACTCCTTGTTTTGGAAGTGGGTGCACTCCATTGCTTAGATCTCTGCATACCCTGAGACTGTAATCTGGGGGGGGGTCTGTTTCCCCTGGGTCTAGTTTGAGATGGCCTTGAGGGGGCTGGAAAGGACCAAAGTTTCGAGGGGCAATGCCTACTGAATCTTGGAGTCTGCACTTGCAAAAAATCTTGACAGTCTGCATAGACTTACCTTTCTTTTCCATCTTTTTTAGAATCTCTTCTGCTTTGGTGCCAAACAGATTGTTCTTGTTCAAAGGAGCGTCTAGTAATTTTGATTTGACATGGTCTGGGCAAGGTCTGCTCCTTAAGCCAAGCATGCCTTCTCAGTACAGAACCAGTGACTGCTGCCCTGTAAGATGCTTCTAGGGCGTCAAAGCCACATTGCAAGGTATGCTTGCTGACTTGGCTTGCAGAATGCATAAGCTCTTGTAATTCTTTATTTCCTGCATAGTCTGTTAAGGTAGATAATTTTTGCTCAATAAGTTCCATAATATGTTGCTGGCATTTCAGCATGTGAAACTGGCAATTCAATGCCCTAATGGCAAGAGTTGCAGAGGTGCATACTTTTTTACCCCATCTGTCTAAAGCTCAGGAATCCCTGTCCGAAGGGGTGGGATTCTTTGTAGTTGCTTTTATACCTTTAGGCCCCTTGGAAATGACCTCTGGGTCAGCAGTCGGATTTTTGAAAGGAAATTTGTGAGAGTCAGGGACTCTGTAGTACCTGTCTGGTTTCCTTGGAGCAGGGGGTAAAGTATCAGGAGTTAGACTGAATTCCATAAAGACATCATCCACAACATCCAGAACTGGAAGGATTGCTAAAGGTCTATGTTGTGGCAAGTCTAAAAATTCTCAGAGTCTCTTTTTGGACTGAGGATAATCCTGGCATTCCCAGTGGAAATACTCTCTTAAAATATGTAGAGTTTCACCAAAAGAAAAATCCTCTGGAGGGGAAGCAGAGAGGATGGAGTCCTCTGCATCTGAATCCTCATAAGCAGATAAAGGCATGTCTTCCTATTCAGAAGACCTCAGAGTCATCAGACTCTTGGTCTGTTAAAGTTGCTGGGGACAGGTCTCTTTCTCTTAGCAGGGGAAGTATGGCTTCCCCTAATCAACATAATCAGGTCTTCTGCCATTTTAAGCATTTGATGTTGTGGCAATGAAGCAGGTGCTTGAATTTGGTTCAAAATTTGTTTAGGCGTAGCTTGTACTATTGGCCTTAGAAACTCAGTAGTTGTAGACAGAACTGACTTTGCGAAAGAAGTCATCACTTTGTGTCGAATATCGGTAATGTAAAGAACTTCCTCTGAAGCCTGTGCCTGCACAGCTGCTCCGGACCCATCCAAGGTAGAGACATCCACAGGTTCTGTAGTCAAAGATGAGTCTCACGGCATACCAGACTCCGAACGGGTCTCTGTAGTGGCCTGCGAATCCACTGAAGCGGGCATCAGGGGCTGTGAAAGTGCCTCACTGAGTACCGGTGAACTGGCGATTAGCTTAAAGGAAGCATCATCGGTAGTTTTGGACCTGTGCAGTCTGTCTCTGTCTTTATCCTTACGTTTTTTCACAAGATCGGTAGTCGGATGGCTTACCAAAGCCATTTCGGAAAACGAAAACACAGGTAGCAGCCAACCGGTACTCATGCGAACTGCTTCTGCTTTGGGCTCCTCGGCAAGAAAGACTGATGTAATGGTGTCAGCTGCCTGTTTTTATACCCCCTGATGACCTGACATCAGTCCTGGAGAGACAGCAACTGACACAGAAATATTAAGTCTCTGGTATTCGGGCCGACTGAGGGCTACCTGCAGGCATATAACCCAAGTGTGATGACTGAAACAGTGAAACACGAAGAACATCTACCTACCACCTCTTCTACTCTACAAATTAACCTCTATGGCTTCCATCAACTTATTGCAACTCCTACTCACTTCAATAACAAGAATACTAACAGTTCCACCTTAGACTGGATTCCTAACTCTGATCCCACCCTATAATCACAACCCCAGTACCCTACCAGACCCCCTAAGTGACCACCTCCCTACTTGTGCCCAAAGACTCTCCCTACAAATATCTAAGTCCCACCATTACAGAGATTGTTATAACCTTTCTTCCTTTAACGCTGAAACCTTTAATAATAGACTGACTTCTATTAACTGGTGCCACCTTAAGTACCTTCCTCTATAATTTAATCACACTTTTCTTGATATCCTAGATTCTAACTCCTCTAAGAAAACTTAGAATTAAAACAACATACTCAGATTGGCTCTCTAAAGACACCCTCACTCTCATGAAAAAGGGACAAATATTGGAAACAATGGCTAAAAACTAAATCTGCAACATTCCTCCAAAATATAAAGAACTTCATAATCTTTCCAACAAAGACAAGAAAAAATTCTATTATAATGCTCAAATTACCCATAATTCTATCCCCTCAAAAATTCTGGCACTCCAGTAAAATTGTGCACCCTGGTGAATCTACCACACCCAACCCCTATCCTAACAGTACTTCCCAAGAAACTGCCACCTTACTTAATACCCACTTTGAATCAATTCAAAAACTAACCCATCCCTACCAAAATCAAAACCTCTCTCATACCACTCATGTTGCAAACAAGACCACCCTTTCCCTCTCAAACCTGTCTCCACTGCATACATAAGGTCCCTTCTACTAAAACTAAAACCATGCTCACCCTCTGACAACCTCTCTCCCCTCTTTCTTAAACCAGCAGCCCACTTGATAGCCTATCCTGTCTGTAAACAGATCTATCCAAAAATCCACTGTCCCTGATATTTGGAAATCCTTCTACACCATACCTCTACACAAAGGAGGCAACTCCACAGACCCATCAAACAACAGACCTATTGCCATTATCTGTCCACTATCCAAAAATCCTTGAAAAATGCATTCATAACCAGCTTAAGTACCTAATCGATGAAAACCTTCTGACCCCTTCTCAACATGGCTTCAGGCCTAATCATAGCACTTCCACTGCTCTCCTATCCTTCACTCAAACTGTTGCTGAAGCCAGGGATAAAAATATTCTATCTTGTCTCTTTCTTGACCTCTCTAAACATTTCAGTACTGTCTCCTATTCCAAACTACTTGCTAAACTAACAACTTAACTTGTCCCCCTCTACTATTCATAGGTTCTCAAGCTCTCTCTCAAATAGGCTCCAGTCGGTCAGATGTCAATCCTCCTTTTCCCCTTTCCTGCGTATTCAGACTGGCATCCCGCAAGGCTCAGTCCTTGGTCCTCTCCTTTTCAACATCTTCCCTAATAATTTATACTCCTCCTGCAACACTTTCTCCCTTGTATAATGCGCTGACGATTCTACTCTCTTTCTCTGACAACATCGCTAACCTCTCCATCACTCAAAACTCTTTTTCATCTGTGGAGAAATGGCTAACAGACCACCAACTTATACTTAACCCCAAGAACAACTAAGCTTCTACTATTCTTTCCCAAATCTCTCTCCCACCATAAATCCACCTTCATCATTTCTTCTCTCGATAATACCCTTATCAAACCAGAACCCCACACCAAGCTACTTGGTACTATAATTGATGACCAGGTAAAAGTCGATATTCACATATAACACTTTATTAAAAAGACTAACCAGAAATTAGGTCTTCTCTATAGAAATAGAAAAATTCCTAGCTCCCAACTCTAAACTCACTCTAGCTCAAGCCTTCCTTCTTCCATGCCTTCTCTACGCCTCTCCTATCCTTACCCATCTCCAGTCATTCTTACTATCTAAACTCGAACAAACCTATAACAATATAACCAGATTCACCTGTAACCAACCATACAAATCACATCATTGTCTTGCCCTGAAACAACTTCAATGGCATGAATTCCCCCAGCTCCTGCTTCTTTTCCAGCTGCAGCTCACACACTCGCTACTAAATAAACCCTTAGCCTGTCCCTCTCTTTTATCAGCAGTATCCCTTTACACCCCAAGTGGTTCACTTCGTGGCTTTGACCAGAACCTTCTAGATATCTGTAAACCAAATAAAAATATTACAAACTCCTCTAGAAAAACTCAGTATCCCAAGCTTGAAATAGGCTTCCTACTAATAACCGTAGCATAAAAAGTACTAACTGCTCCAAATCTGAAGTCAAAAACTACTCCCCGAATTAAAAATCCTACCCTTGCCATAATCCTCCATAATTTCCATATTACTTCCACCACTTTTCTTCTTTTCAGAATATGCTAATCATACTTCCTCCATTCTACAATTTGCAATAACTTCACTAACTCATCCCTGAACATCTACCCACTGTACATACCCACTGTACATGGCAACCTGAAAAGCACTCAATCTCTTGTAACACTCCACATAATTAGATAACTAAGATGCTACCATGCAAAATACATGCTTACACCAACTATTCTTCTTATATGTATATGCTTATTAGATGCAACCCTCAGTTCACCTCTTTCCAATGTTTTTGTACTTTTTTAGCCATATTTTTCTTCACTGATGTATATTATATGTACTTTGTTATTTTCTCTATGCATGTCCATTGTTGTATCCATTGCTTATATTATTTCTAGTTTGTAATTCATTAATCTGTATGCTGGAGCTTTTCTTCTAGAGTCTCCACTGAAAAGGGCCATATGGCTCATTTGGACTAACCTGGTTAACAAATGTCAGATAAATAATAAATAAATCTGGGATCATCTATTGACTTGTGGACTTTCAGCAGGCCAAAAATCTTACTAATTCTGGGACTGCTTTTAACAAAGAAATTGGCCTCCTTTACCCCAGTTCTCCCCCCACATAACCATTCTTCTATCAGGGAATCTTTTAAACTACAAGACTTATTAATTTCATAAAAACTGACATTTTTTATAAAAGTTTGCATCCTGCAGCATATCATTCATCTTGTCAACATAATAATTTTTATTCAGAACTACCAACAAATTTTCTTTATCAGCTTTAACTATCAAAATAAAATCATCATTTTCAACCTCTGAAAGGCTAAATATTAATTTTTACTTAAACTAAAAAAACGTCTTCTCAGGCCTTCGTCTTAATAGTTCCCTAAGCTGCTTTTCAGTCACAACTAAAAACTCTTACAATCCCCCATTAAGGCCTGAGCTGGAACAACTAGGCTTTGTCAGTCAAGAAACATTACTCTCTCTCTCTTTTCGCTTTTCCCGGTTAGGGGTCGTCACAGTGGAACTCCAGTCCGCTAATGATTGGCAGTGGATTTTTACATGCCGAGTTGCCAACCCTGATGCACAACCTTCAACGAAGGTACGCCCATTCACGCATGTCTCCACACAGAAGACACTCATTTTCAAAAACAAATTTCAAATTTAATTTCCTCACATAGTCTCTTAGATAGTTCAAAGTATCACAAATCTCATCTCTTGCTGCAGGAATAAAAGTCCAGCCTTTCCTCAACAGTTGCATCCCTTCGAAGTCTAACACTGTATGTAATAAATTCACAACTTTAAAGTCAGTCAGGAGAAATACCTTTCATTTCCGTGAGCTCTTCTTTCTCCCTTCCATCCCAGATTCTTTGTCACGTATTTCCTGCCAACTTTGTGTTTTCTCACGGCTGGAGGTGCTGCTACTTGTGACCACATACGCTCGCTGGTACCTGCATCCTGATATACATTTACTGGCTGAAAATAATGCGGCCTTCCTTCTTTTTTCTCATTTTTAAACCAAAAGATAATTTTATTCACATTGCCATGATTACAATTCACTTTACTGGCTTCCTTCTGCATTAGCTTCCCAGATCTCCTTACTTCCAGTACACCTTCTGATGTATTAACGAAAACCTGTCATCCACTGGATCCAGATCACTTGCAGCTGCAGCTTCATATGTTTGATTAAATGAATAGGCAAGACCCCTCTCATAGTCAGCCTGATCCCTTTTGAACTTTAACTTCCTCTTCTTCAAAATCTCATTTTCTCGCTAATTTTTCTTGTATGAGACAAAACTGAAGTCTAAAAAGTCTCGGCAGCAGCACTCTCTTAACTTGAAAAAGTTTTAATAGTTTCATCTAGTTCATGCACTTTTTGTCTATAATAATCAATTAATATAGACATATATTCCGTGCAGTTTTCTGATTTAACTCAACCCATCTCTCAATGAGCTCTTTAGGAAGATCACTTCCAACCAGCATCCTAGTGATTTTAAGTCTTTTCAGAAACTCTGTTAACTGCCATGCTACTTTCAAAAAACAAAATGTCCCACTGCAGCCATTGTAATTTAATAAGATCATTTTCCAAGGCTGAAAACCGCTCAAACAGGCTTAAATCAGCCTGACCAGTCACTGTAGACAATGTCTCTCCAAATGGATTTGAAGGGGCAGCCAAACAATCAGATAACAGTTCATCTCTTTGCATTTGAAACACTGGTTTAGAACCCAATCCATTACTGTTCTCTCCTGTCACTCTCCTTACATTACTCACATTGCTTTCTTCATTAAGAACAAAGAAACCAATTGGAATGTTATGCCCTGATGGCAATGGG